>NW_027417521.1:0-103032 GCF_009905375.1 Apium graveolens | reverse complement strand
CCTTCCTTCCATTCCTATTTTTCCTAGGTGATTTTACCTTGTTTGCGTTCTTAACATCTTTCAGCTTATGCTTAAGCTGCTTCTTAGTCATTAAGCCTATGTTTACTTCAGCTGTCTTTTCCTGTTTTAGTTTGTCAGAAGTTAATCCCTTTTTAACTTCTGATTTCTCATTATCAGACTTTACAGTTACAAACTTAACAGGTTTTAACTTAGGCTTTTTCTTAACAACAACAGGCTTAATTTCTACAGTCCCTTATCATTCTTATCTTCTCCATAACCTAAGCCCTCTTTCCAGTTTTCACTACTTAGCAAATTTTGAGTTGTTCTGCCAGAGTTAGTCCAAGTCCTGATAACCTCTCTTTCCTTTTCTAACTCAGTTTTTAGAGATTCATTCATTTTTAGTACTTCATCCCTAACATAAAAAGCATCATCTCTATCCTTCTGAGTTTGATGGAACATAACTAACTCTTTTTCTAAGAAATCATTTCTTTTCTTAAAAGCAAGATTTTCAGAAGTTAATCTTTCACATGTTAAAGTTTGATCTCTATAACTAACAAACATGGTTTTAAGATATCTTCTCAACTCATTAATATCATCAGTATGAAAAGCATAAGTAGTCTGAGGTACCTTTGATTCAGCAGCTTCAGAACTGCTTTCAGCACATGCTTTATCAGCATTTGCCATCAAAGCATAATTCTCCTCACTTTCAGAGTCTGAGGTGTCTGTCCAGCTTTTCTTCTTTGTGACAAGAGCCTTGCCTTTGTCACCCTTCACTTTCTTGCAATCAGGAGATATGTGGCCTTTCTCACCACAGTTATAGCATTTGACATTGGTATAATCTCCTCTGTCAAACTTTCCTCCTCTGCCCTCAGATCTTCTGAAATTCTTCTTATCAGAACTTGTGCCTTTCCTGCAAAACTTCTTTCCCTTCCTGAACTTCCTGTATGCAATCTTTATGATCCCTTTCACCATAAGAGCACACAGCTTCATCATCTCCTCATCAGCATCAGTCTCAGGCAAGCTTTCATAATCTGAGTCATCATCACTTTCAGAACTTGATGACTCAGTATCAGACTTTGTGAAAAGAGCTTTACCCTTGTCTTTCCTTGAGGTAGCTGCCTTGGGGGATTCTTCTTCAGCCTTAAGAGCAACTGTCCTAGACTTTCCTCCTTTCCTCTTGCTTCTTTGTTCCATCTCAAGTTCATGAGTCTTAAGCATTCCATAAATTTCATCAAGAGTTGTTTCATCAAGATTGTAGTTGTCTCTTATTATTGTAGCCTTCAAATCCCAGCATTCAGGAAGAGCTAACAGAAATTTAAGGTTTGAATCTTCAAGATCATACTCCTTATCAACCAGTGACAGATCATTCAAGAGTTTGACAAATCTATCATATAAATCAGTCAATGACTCATTAGCCTTTGAGTCAAAGTGTTCATACTCTTGAGTGAGTATTGTCTTCCTGTTCTTATTAATCGTATCAGTTCCCTGACACCTTGTTTCCAGGGCATCCCATATCTCCTTTGCAGTCTTGCAGTTTATTACCCTGTTTGACATTACATTATCAATGACACTATGCAGTAAGTGTCGTACCTTAGCATCCTTAGCAATTGATGCGATATCTTCAACAGTATAATCACTCTTCTCCTTTGGTACCGTCTTTGCTGCTTTACCTGCGACTGGAACCGCGAGCTTGGTTGGTTTGTGAGGTCCTTCCTTGATTCTATCAAGATATTCTGGATCTGTTGCTTCCAGAAACATGGTCATCCTCACCTTCCATATGGGATATTCAGATGGTCTTAATATGGGAACTCTGATGGTCTCATATCGACTTTGAATTTGTGTGTTTGGAGGTTCTTCAGTTTTGGTGGGCTTAGTTGGAGTTTCTATGTCAGACATGATTGTGTTTGGACCTTAAACTGTTTGTTCGTTAATAGATAGGCTCTGATACCACTTGTTAGGTCACATACACTGTAGAGGGGGTGAATACAGTGTAAAGTACAATCAAATCGAACTTTAACAATTTAAGTAACAGAAAACAAACTTTATTAAAACAATAAACTCTGTTACAATATGGAACTGTTACCTCTCAGTGATGAACAAATATCACGAGAGCTGCTAGGGTTACAATGAATAATCTTCTCGAATATGATAACACTTATAGTGTAAACCCTATGTCTGTGTTTATATACTACACAGTTACAAGATAATCGCTAATTGATATGGAATATAATTCTGCTTCCTAAAATATATCAATCAGATATCTTTTCTTCCAAGTATTCTATTCTTCATAGAATTCCTTCTTCATGCATATCTCTTCTTATGTTTATCTCGATCTTCTTTCCTTTAATCAGTTGTTGTCCTTATCTGAACGTCCTTCAGTACTTAAGTTCTGATATCCATCTTCTGATGATTATCTCCTGATAATATAAGTACTGATATCCTTAAGTCCTGACTTCCAGTAAGTACTGATTTATCCTGTTTAAGTAAGATCTGAAAACTAAACATAAATCATATTAGCCATGACATTATAAAATATATCTAACAAAGTTGTTGAAGAAATGTGGACCACGGAAACATATAACTTAACAGATAAGACCATCACACTCAATATTAAAGGTAAGGAATTCTATATTAATAGTGATGTTATCAAAGCATGTTTCAAAATTCCTGACAATAATGTGACCGCACCACAAACAGACACTGATATAGTTAATATGCTTAATTCCATGAACTATGCTCTTTCTATCTCTAAGTTGAGTGACATTAGGAGATTGGGTCTTAGGAAGGAATGGAGTTTCATGTGTGATATAGTGACCAAGGTCTTTTCTGGGAAAATCAGTAATTTTGATTCAGTTAATATTTTCATGCTTAACATGCTCTACATGCTAGTTACAGATAAGTACTTTAATTTTAGTGACCTTATTTTATTTGAGTTGGGATTTAAATTAGGAGAGCTAAATAAGAGAGGCAAAAATGTTTACTATGCTAGATTCTTCATGATATTAGCTAACCACCTCTCTGAGGGAATTGTGCTTGAGAACCCTAATAAAAAATTAGATAGTTGGGATCAAGAGAGAAGAATCATTGCAGATTTGAACAGGGCAAATCATCACAAAGAAGTGCCACTTTTCTATTTCCCTGTAATGGATGCACCTCAGGTAAGTGAGGAAAGTTCATATATCCCTACTACTATTCCAACCTCACTATTTTCTTTGAGTTCTAGTGTAGCTATGGAAACTGTGTCAATGACCCAACAGTTGCCTACTCAAGCTACCAAACCAACAATAATTTCAAAATCCAAATCAAAGAAAGCCCCCTCTGGTATCTCTCAAAAGATGCCAGTTGCAAAATCCATTAAAACCAAAGAGGGGAGTGTGAAGGTGGGCAAGGTAGGTGAGGGAAAGGGTTAACATAACAGAAACCCTAAGGATAAGGATGGAGAGTTGAGTGGTTCCCAGCCTAGCCACACTGCAGTTTCCCAACAAACTGCAGTTCTTAAAATGGATAAAAGCTCACTTCTAGTTGCATCTTCCCAAAAGGATGTAACTATTGAACAAAGCTCTCAACCAAGAGCACAAGCCAAGAGGGTAAATGACACAAGCTCACCCCAAACTTATGCCAGAAAGAAGAAATCCAAAACCCTTGGGGATGCACAGGGTACACACACTGTGCAAACTGGTGCTAAAGACACAGTCACTGCACCTTCTCAAATTCAACTTGATGTGGCTCCAATAAATATGAAGTCACAACCAAAATCTCTAATAATAGAAGCACCTCACACACCAAATTCTCCCACAAATTCTCTAGATGTGGATATGATCAACACATCAATTCATGATTCCCCTTCTTTACTTTGTTGGGGAAGCCAAAATCTAATGTAAGTGAGCATCATCTTTTAGATGATTTGTTGCCTCACTTGCCAATTCTTTCAGGAACTGTTGAATCATCTGTGCCCAAAATATCATCAATCAGCACAGAGTCCACAATAGTTTCTATTCCAAGTTCATTCATTTCTACTCTCTCGATGGATATTGCTCATCCGTCGAGTAGTGATTGTATCCCGACGGATAAGCTTAACAGCAGTTATCCGTCGGATAACAAAACTACTAACCCGATGGATATTACTCATCCGTCGAGTGTCTCTGCACAGCTTCAAACATCATTTATTTCTAGTGTAGAAGAATTAGCGGTTGTACAGTCACTCATAGGATTGAGAGCAGAGAGTGCTATGAGTGAGAGTCTGGGTTGCTCCCAGGAAAAAGGAGAGCAAAAGAGTGAAAATATGCAATCCATTTCTTCAGGATTGGCAAAAGAAAGTGAGAGGAGTCCTACCTCAGATGGTGAAGGTGAGGGTGTGAGGGTGGGGAGCCAGGGTGAGACCCTGATGCAATAAAAGAGAGAACAAGAGAGAAATGCAGGTATAGGAGTTATAAGGATGGATGTAATTGCTAGTGAGTTAATGAATGTCCAGGATGCAGACAGGGAGGGACTATCTCAACAACCTCAAGCTGTTATAGATTCCACCTCTCTTGATGCTGAGGCATTTACTCACCCTGTTCCAGCTTATCAACTTCTAGCTGAACAGGGCAATGACAATGTAGAAAGGATGTTCAATCTAGTGTATACCACTCAGTCAATGCTAAGAGCTAAGGATGCCATCACAGCTTTGCCTTCTATAGCTGGTGATGTGGATTATGAGACTGGTAGTTCAGCAGATTTCTTTGGTGATGAAGGTGGAGACAGTGAAGAGGAGGCATTGGACATAGGGGGAGAAGTAGGTTCAAGTTCAAGATCAGGAATGCCATCATGGGCATTTTCAAAGCATTGTGATGAGCACTACTTCAAAACAACCCTAATTGAACTAATCAATCAGACAAATTATGCCCTTCAAACCTCTACAAATGCCAACACCAAGAAGCTCCTTCAAGCACATCTTGCTTCTCTGCAACTACAACAGATTCAAGGCTTCCAACATGCTAGAGATGTTAACACCATCAAGGGTGATATTGATGAGATGAAGAAGGCCATTTCAGATAAAATGGATTTTAAGCTTCCAGAAGCTACAATGCTTGACATCAAGAGGCAACTAAGGAAAAATTCTGATCTTGCTACAAAGATAGATGCTTTGGATACAAGAATGTCAGCTACGGAAGCATCTCTAACAGGCATTCATCTTCATCAAGCCCAACAGACAGATTTACTTCAGAAACTGGTGGCTGCTCAAACCTCCTCCTCTACTCAACTTGATGATAACAAAAAGGGGGAGAAAGGACCAAGTGATGGGGAGAAGCTTCAAATTCAAATCAGTAAAGTAAATTTTGCCTACAATTACTTTCCCCAAGCCACTAGTAACAAATAGTATAGATCTGAACAATGCAGCAGCAGCTAATTTAAGAGAAGCTGAAAAGGAGCAGTTGAAGCCAATCAACTGGGAGAAAATTGATGAGGACATACAAAGGAAGTTTGGGCTAGTAAAGGAGACAGTAAAGTCATCCATTTATCACTCTGAAGTCAAACAGATCTCTGTGAATGAAATGAGCATGAACTATCTGGAAAGAGGACAACCATCCTGCATCAAATCTCCAAAAGTTGAAATTATTCTGAAGCCAAGGGTGAACTATCCAAAATCATCATTAAAGAACCCTTTGGATACAGTGTATGAGACACCTAAGCCTGATGAGAAGAAGCTTCTGTCAAGGTCAATTGCCTTCTACAAGGATCCAGCTGATTCAGCTTTAAAAAGGAAGAATTGCTAAAGTTTTCAGGAATGGGAAAGAAATTTGTATGGTGGCTGGTCATCCTCAATTTGCTCAAGCAAAGAGAGAAGAAAAGGCAAGATTGGAGCAGGGAAAAAAGCAAGATATTCTAGATGCCAAAAAGGCTAAGCAAAAGAAAGAGCAAGCTGCTATCTTGGCCAAGCTACAAGCTGTGAAACCAACACAACAGATTCCTTCTCAGCCATCTGGAATCACTGAATCACAAGATCCACAGAAGCAAGTTCAATCAGAATAGAAGAAATCTCCAAGACACAAGGAATTGGCCAAAAGAACCAAAAGGAAACTGGATTTTGTTGATAAGGAATTGAAGAATCAGTTTTCTAAGGAATCCACTTCAACTACAACTCAAGCATCAAAACTCACTGTGGTATTTGAAGACATCAAGGTGGTGGATCCTTACAGGAACATTCATGGTGAACCTATTGTGCCTAAGGATGAACCAATAGACTGGGAGAGCCTACCAATTCCCGACTTCAATTTGCCAATCCTTAGCAAGCCAAAGAGAACAAAGTGAAGGGCAGTCAAGAAAGTGAAGTTGTCACCTCTCAAATCCAAATCTCTAGTCCAACCTAAATCTAAAGTCAACAAGGGAGATTACATGTACTTGTATGATATCAAGGAATTCTCTGATCTAAATCTCTATCTAGATGAACTAGAAGAAGTGAGAGGAATTGATGCATACAGAAATCTACCTGAAAGGTTAGTTTTCAAGTACAAGGGAGGAAAGGAGATTCAATGGCCACTTCACAGGATCCTTCAAGAAAGCCAAACTGTACTGATTAAGGTTTATTCATCTTTCAAGAAGAATTTTGGGTTCAATGTAACTGCAAGAAGATTGGTTCTAAAGAAGATTGAAGAACTGAGGAGTTTTAGAGCTAAAGATGCACTCCCAAAGACTCTAATTATCCCTTACACATGAAGAAGAGTGCATCTATGGCCCTACTAGCTGATGGAGTTCATGGATGACAAAGGAGTGAGAAGATGTTTCAGATTAGAAGACCAATTGAGCATCTCTAGCAATGAGACTCTCTTGGAGATGCAAGAAAAGCTAAATCTATCAGAATCTGATGAACTAGAATTCCACAGACAGCTCCAAAACCAGATAGATGAAAACAACAGAAAGCTTGAAAAGAGATCCAGACCTTCAAGGAACTAGATAAATCTGCTCAGGCTAGAGGAGCACCTTGAAAATGACTGTGAGCTAAACTTTGTACATTTTGTTAATTGAAGCACTTTACAGTTTTATCTATCTACTTTCAAAGTTGTATTTTTAGGGTGTTTTGTTATCATCAAGTTTCTCTTAATTTATGGCTACAATTCCAGTAGACATAAATTTGGAGAGATTGTTGTGTATATGTTGTGTACTTGATGATTTCATTAACAAAATACCTTGATAGATTTTACTTAGTGAAAAATGTAGCACTCGACGGATAAAGATTATAGTCCCGACGGATGACTCAATATAGTCCCGACGGATGATAATTTATTATCCATCGAGTGAGTAGTTTATGTAACAATAAGTCTATAGCACATTTCTGCATACACATTGTTTAGATTCTATAAGTAGTACTCAAGTCATGTTGACTTTATCTAGATATGCAGGATAGGTTGATTAATTGTACATAGATGATGTTTTGTAATCCTGCATAAATGAAATGAAGTCAAGTGCCAGATTACTACCCGACAGATAAACAACAATGCCATTCGACGGATGATCAACTAGACAACCCGACGGATGTTCATGAACTCGACGGATGATCATGAACCCGATGGATAAAGAATTCAAACATCTATTGACGGTGACAACACAGTCATATGCGTCGAGTGTATGCAACTGGAATGTGGAAGCCTATTCAACTGGGTTTTAAAGAACAAAGAAGCATTGTCATTTCCATGCTATTATGAAGATATTCAAAGATGTTGGAATAGAGTAATGAAGTAGCATAATATTAGACTTGATAGTTTTTGTTTTATTATCTTGTCTTATTACTTTGTAATCTTGGTGATATATAAACCAAGAAGCAGCAAATAGAATAACTAACTAAGCAACCAAGAGAGAAACATTTGTAAGCTGTATTCTTAGTATTTCTCTGCACTCTTAGTTGTTCGATATTTGTAAGCAGCTGTGAGCTTTTTGCTACACAGAGTTCTCTCGATATAAATTATATATCTCTCGTGGATACATTCATATCCACCATAAAGTTTTTAAAGACTTGTGTTTTAATTACTTGTGTTTTGATTCATTTGAAGTTATTATTCCGCACTCTGCAAATCAATTCACACTGATATATATATTTAAGTTAGAACAATTTTATTTGAAGAAAAAGTTTCAAGAATTCCATTCAACCCCCCTTCTATAATTCTTGTTGAATTGTTAAGTGACTAAAAGATTGCATGAATAAATTCCTGGTAATTAGTAGATTAATTCTAGAGTTGGTGGTGAACTGAGGTGGCCGAAATCACCGTCTCTGGCGAGACAGGGCGGCTGCCGGCGATGGGGCTGCAAAATTGAAGTTTAGCCCCCTGACTTTTGGAGATGGTGATATTTGGTCCCTATAGTTTTCAAAAATTTCATTTTTAATACTGTAGTTTTAGAAACTTTTAAAATTGTTTTTAATTTAAAAACTAATTTTTAATTATTTATTAATTCAAAAAAAATTCTTAATTAATTAATTAATTTAATTAATTAATTAATTATTTTAATTGGTTAATTAATTTAAATAATAATAATTAATTAATTTAATTATTTATTAATTGATTTTAATTGATTATTTAATTAAATTTGTTATGGATAAAAACTAAGGTTATTATTTACTGTATTTATTACCAAGATTCGGGAGCTCAAGGCCTTTAATGGCTGCTCTCGTGTTTCGTAGCTTAATTCTGCCTTTACGAGATGCCTACGTATCTCTGTGAATTAGAGAATCAAGCCAAAAACGTAGTTCTTGGTTGGTGGGGTAAGACCCCTTATATAGATGTTGGGAGTCCTTGAATTGGACTTAGTATAGGAGACTTGATGGGCAAGTCTCATAATTAGAATGGACTTTGGAGTCCTAGATAGTAGGAAACTGATTCCTTATCCTTTTAGGTCCCCTTGAGGCTAATCTATAAGGATTTATATCCTTATCGGGACTCTTCTCAATAGCTGATTTTTCCCTTATTAATTAATTACGTTAATTAATAATCAGGGCTTTTGGGCCTTCTTTATTCCATCAGGCCTGATCTGGTCCATCAGGCTTAACCTTTCCGGTCTGAGTATCACATATCTTTTTATTGGGCCTAGCAGCCCATACCTTGCAGTATTTAATTATACTATCATAATTTATTTATCCCTATCATTTGCCCCCCAACTTTTGGGAAACATCGATTAGGTTTCGCAGAAGTTAAGTCTATTCATTCCCTTACAGGGTTTTGTTTTTGCGTAAAGTGTGGAGCGACCTACACATTTACAATGAATCTTCCTTTTATTCAGGAATTATCTTAATTTCCAGGAATTTTTCCCTAATTTTCTGGGATTTTCCCTAATTTTCTGGGGTTTTGTCCTTAATTTCTGGATTTTTCCCTAATTTTCTGGGGTTTATCCTTAATTTCTGGATTTTTCCCTAATTTTCTGGGATTTTCCCTAATTTTCTGGATTTTTCCCTAATTTTCTGGGATTTTCCCTAATTTTCTGGATTTTCCCTAATTTTCTGGGATTTATCCTTATTTTTCTGGATTTTTCCCTAATTTCTGGTATTTATCCTTATTTTCCTGGATTTATTCCTTATTCCTGGAAATATTAGTATTTTTCAGAAATTATTTAAGGAATTTCCTTATTTTTCTGCAATTTTCCAGGAATTTTTCCTTCCCTTTTTCTTCTTTTTTCTTCCTTTTCTTTTTTTTTTTACAGATTTCGACCAGGAATCCATTCGACCAGGATCCTGGTCGAATTAACCTTCAAGTTGCCCTGGTCGACAGGATTTCGGGCAGGATGCTTTCGATCAGGAATCCTGGTCGATTTTCGGCCAGGATTTTCACTCCCTTTTTCCTCTTTTTTTTGTCGACTAAGAATTTTTCGACTAGGATTTTCATCCCTTTCGGTCAGGATTTTTGTGTTTCTGACCGAATTAACCATCTTTCTTGCCTTGGTCGAAGCAATGTCGAGCAGGATTGTTTCGACTAGGATTTTCATTTGATTTCTAATCGAATGAGTTTAAATTCTGGTCGATTTATGCTTAGTTTTCAGCCTTGATCGACAGAACTTTGACCTCAGGAGCTTCAATCAGGATTCCTTCGTGATTCTTGGTCGAATGGACCTTCTTTCTGGTTGAATTAAGGCCGTTTTTTAGCCTTGATCGACAGGGTTTCGACCTCAAGTTATTCGACCAAGATTTCCTCACGTTTTCTGGTCGAATGGGTCAGGAATAATTATTGTTATATCCTTTTACCTTGAAGTTGGGCCATACGTCTGGGCTGGACTCTTTTGGGTCCTTGATTTGGGCCTGGATTTCTTGGGCCACCCTCTTAATGGGTCTTCATCCTGGGCCCATTTCTTAAATCTGGGCTTTGTTTGTCAACTAATTGGGCTCTCTTTCTGGGCTTTCTTGGACTGGGCCTTCTCTATATTTTTTATCATGTTTTAATATCCAAAGCCCATTCAAACTTGGGTTGGGCTTGAACTCTTAAGCCTGACTTCCAGAATATTCTGGAATTTCTATATCATTCCAGATTTTTCCATAATTTTCTAAGATTTTTCTAAAATAATCTGGAACATTCCAGATTCTTCCATTTTTGGGCCCATATGGGCTTTTTGAGGCCCAATTTAGCTTTCAGGTGCCTATATAGGTGGGGGGAGTGTGCATTCACTTCACACTCTTCACTCTTCACTCTTCCTTTCATCTCAAACCTTCAAACCTTCTCCTCTCTCAAATCCCCTCCTTTAGCTTTCCAAGCCTTTTCCAGCTTTACTAAATGGCTGACAAGAGTTCCGAGAGGGCGGCCAAGATAGCCTCGGCTTCAAAACGAGGTAAGGATATCGAGATCCGTTCTTCGTATATGTCTTTAATTGATATGATTAACACTAGGGGGATGAATATCCCTCCACTGCACATCTCGACTCTTTTAATCATTGTAATACTTGGCACAACATAGATTTCAATAAACTAAATGCTCGTTATAACGTCCTTCCTCCTCTTAGATTAGTTCCAGTCTCTGGTGGTGACCGTACTTGCCACTGGAGATCCGACACTCTCTTCATTTATACAGATGCCCTTAATGCTGGGCTTAGGTTTCCTTTCCATCCTTTTATTCCTCATCTTTTGGCTGATTTACAAATCAACCCGTGTCAGCTTCCTCCAAACGCCTGGAGGAACATTCTATGTTTTATGGTCTGCTGCCTTAGGGAGGGCTTCCCTCTTTCTGTAGCTGTTTTTAGGAAGGTCTTTCAATGCTATAATAGTTCTTCCAGTATCTGTGGCTGGGTCTATGTCAAGCAAAGGCCCAAAAGCAAACATATCTTTAACAGTGCCTCTATTCCTTATAATAATCAAAATTGGAGGAATAGTTTCGTTGGGTTACGTTGGGAGAATGGTGACTGGGGCACACTTTTTCGATCTTCCTTCGGGAAGGTCAGTGATGGTAGCCTCAAATCCATTCACTTAACTCCTGAAGAAACTATTATTTATAATGGGCTTACTCAGGATGATGGCACTACCATCAGCTGGACTCTCTTAGAGGAGTTTTTCCTGATTCATGTGGGACTATCCTCTGTTTCTCAACAGGGTATTTTTCTTCCCTTCTCAACTTTATTTCATTTCATGCATTATTAACATCACTTATTTTATCCTTTGCTTTGTTTCAGCTGCTAAGGAGATTAACGAGGATAATGTTCCTCTGGTTGAGGAGACAGCTAGGATGAAGAAAGCTCGGCTCGCAGGCCTAGACACCCGGGGAAAGGCCACGGAGCCTATCTTTTTGAGAAAGCATAAAAAGCCTATAGGGGAGGCTTCAACTGAAGGAGTTGGGGGCCATAGTGCTCCTATCACTGCTGCTGCCCCTACTGCTGCTGCCACAGGTGCCTTCCAGCCTCTCTGGGGATTCCGCCGAGGGGACACCGTGGTTGGTTCGACGAAACATGCTTGGGATTGGTCCTACCATAGCGTGACTCCCAAGGACTTTACTGATGTGGTGGCCACCCCTGATCTTGAGAGGATTAAGCTCATGGGAGCTCAGTCTCTGGCTTCGGTATGCCTTCTCTTTTTTGAACTAATCTTTCGTTCTTGTAGCATTTTCTTGCCTTATACTTTGTTAATTGCTTTGTTTCAGTCTAACGCCTACTTTCAAGGCGCTGTGAGGCAAGCCGAGTCATGGAAGCGGGCTTCTGATAAGGCCGATAATGCCCTCAGGAGGCAACAGAAGAAGTATGCTACCCTGGAGAAGAAGCTAAAGCGCAAGGAGGAAGAACTCGGAGAGTCTAACGCCGAGCTGGTGGTACTTCGGGCGGAGAAAGATAAAGCTATAGACAACTATCTGGACTCAGAGGAGTTTGCCCAATCCATGAGGATTAGGGATGATTCAGTCTTTCCCGGGTTTTTTAGGACTGGTTGGGACACGGCCCTTGGGACCGTAAACGAGGCTTGTCCTGATATTAACCCGGCGGACTATGTCTGCCCTGATGACGAGGCTTTGCTGCAGAGGTTTCATACCCGAGTAGTTGTCTCAGGTCATGTTCCTCAGGATCCACTCCTTCCTCCTCCCGAGTCTTCTTCCAGACCTGCTGATGACGATAGCTCTTCCTCCTCCTTCGAGACGACAGAGACATCCAGCGAGAGCGGAGAGGATGATGATATGGATGCCGAGGGTACTTCAGCTCCTTAGAGCTTTTTCAGCCCTGCGTGGCTTGTTTTATCCTATTTTCGAGACTTTATTTATCGAACTTTTGTAATATCTATCAGATCTATTTTATTTATCACCTTTCATGCTTGCATCCATGCATTTGGTTTTTATTTGTTAGGCCACAAACATACTTTGAAGAACTCATGAATTTCATAAAATTGTCTGGGATTCATCCCTTACACAAGTAATAAAACTAAAACATATAAATCCTAAGCAAGCAAAGCTTCAAGGTGTTTTTCAACCTACTCGCCATCCTGACGAGTGAGAATCGTATCCGGCTGCCCTACACATAGTAAACCTTCAGGTTTTGTGCATGCCAAGTTCTCGGGACTTCAAAACCATCCATAGTCTCTAGCTTGTAGGTTCCTCTACCTTGAACACTCTTGACTCTGTACGGCCCTTCCCAATTCGGGGCAAGCTTCCCTTTTTGTCCTATACCAGATGCTTCTATCTTCCTCAAGACTAGATCGCCTTGTTTAAAAAACCTTTCTTTAACCCTTAGGTTGTAGTAGAATGAAGCCTTTTTATGATATTCTACTATCTTTGCATGTGCCGTATCTCGCACTTCATCGATCAGATCCAGGGCTAACCTCTGCCCTTCCTTATTTTCTTCTGCATTAAAAGCCTGAATCCTTGGAGAGGAATGTGATATCTCTACTAGAACTACTGCTTCTGCCCCATATGCCAACATGAAGGGAGTTGCTCCTGTCGTGACTCTACAGGTAGTCCTATAGGCCCATAATATGGGAAGTATCTCATCCACCCAATTATTTCTTGACTTCTCGATCCTTTTCTTTAATCCATCCAGGATTATTCAATTTGCTACTTCTGCTTGCCCATTAGCTTGTGGGTGAGCCACAGAGGTGAACCGTAACTCAATTTCATTTTCTTCATAATACTTCTTGAATTCCTCGTTGTTGAATTGTGTTCCATTGTCAGTGACGAGGATTCGGGGAATTCCATATCGACACATAATGTTTTCCCACAGGAATTGTGCAACCTGCTTAGTTGTGATTTTGGCCAAGGGTTTGGCTTCAATCCACTTGGTGAAATAATCAATGGCTACAATCAGAAACTTCCTTTGTGCCGTGGCCATAGGAAAAGGCCCTAGAATATCCATCCCCCACATAGCAAAGGGAATAGGCGAGTTGATAGAGGTCAGCATCTCGGGGGGTTGTCTAACAACTGGTGCATGCTTCTGACAGCGATCACACTTCTTTACATATTATTTGGCATCAGCCATCATTTCTGGCCAATAAAAGCCTAAACGGGTTATCTTATGAGCTAAGGTCCTGCCCCCCAAGTGTTGTCCATAAATACCTTCATGCACTTCCTCAAGAGCCAAGCGTACCTCATCGGGCCTGAGACACCTCAAGTAAGGAACCACGAAAGATCTTTTATACAGAATCCCATCTATCAAAGAGTACCTTAGTGCTCGAACAGTTAACTTTCGTGCTTCAGTTGCATCACTTGGCAACCATCCAGTTTGAATGTGAGCCTTAATGGGATCGATCCATGACGTCCCAGGCCTACGGGAGCCACAAGTTTAACATCTATGCTTTGTGTCTTCAAAACACGGAAGTACACACTTCCTGAACTTTCTTCAATCTCAGATGAAGCAAACTTTGATAGCGCATCTGCTTTAGCATTTTCTTCCCTTGGAATGTGTTCAACATGGCATTCATTAAATTGGGTCATCACAGCCCTAACTAGGCGAACATATTTAGCCATCGTATCATCCCTTGCCTCAAATTCTCCCTTTATCTGGGATATGATCAGCTTCGAGTCTCCACGGACCTTTAAGTTTTTGACTCTAAGTGTCCCAGCTAGACCAAGGCCAGCAATCAGGGCTTCATACTCTGCCTCATTGTTTATGGTTGGGAAATCTAGCTTCATAGCATACTCAATTAAGAATCCATCAGGGCTTTGCAAAACCAACCCTGCTCCACTGGAATTTGTTTTTGATGCTCCATCAAAATAGAGAACCCAATATTCTTTCTCCTTATCATCCTTCTCCCTGTCCCCATTGTCGACTCCCTTGTCTTGAGGTATGGTATCTTCCTGCCCCCCGACTTCTTGGTTGGGTATGGTACATTCCACCACGAAGTCAGCTAGTGCCTGGGCTTTTATAGCCGTGCGTGGCTTATACTTGAGATCGAACTCTCCCAACTCTATTGCCCACTTAATCAGTCTCCCACTTGCCTTGGGACTGTGAATGATGTTTCTCAGTGGCTGATTTGTTAGCACTTCAATCTGGTGAGCTTGAAAATAAGGACGCAGCTTTCTTGAAGCCATTACCAAGGCTAAAGCGAATTTCTCAATAGTTGAATAATTCAACTCAGCACCATGCAAGATTTTGCTGACATAGTATACGGGTTTCTGGACTTTCAGTTCCTCCTTAACCAACACCGCTCTCAAGGCGCTCTCTGAAACAGCCCAGTACAAGAATAAAACTTCACTCAGAACTGGCTTGGCCAACAACGGGGCCTGGCCCATATACTTCTTTAACTCTTCAAATGCCTTCTGATTTTACTCACTCCATACAAAGTCTTTAATGTTCTTTAGTGACTTGAAGAATGACAAGCACTTGTCTCCTGACTTGGAGATGAATCGTCCTAGCGCAGCAACCCTTCCTGTGAGCTTCTGAACATCCTTGATAGTTTCTGGTGGTTCCATGTCCAAGATCGCCTTTATTTTATCGGGGTTAGCCTCAATTCCTCTTTTTGAGACCATCAATCCCAAGAATTTTCCAGATCCTACTCCGAAAGCACACTTCGCAGGATTCAACATCATCTTGTGGTACCTCAGGACCTTAAAAGCTTCCCTTAAATGGGCTATATGATCAGTCTTTACTAGACTCTTGACTAACATGTCATCAACATAGACTTCCATAGTCTTACCAATAAGATCCTTAAAAATTCTATTCACCAACCTTTGATAGGTGGCTCCTACATTCTTGAGACCAAATGCCATAACAAGATAACAATAAACAGCAAAGTCAGTGATAAATGATACCTTTGGAATGTCATCCTTATGTATTTTGATCTGGTTATATCCGCTAAATCCATCCATGAAACTCAGCATCTCATGTCCAGCAGTGGCATCAATCAAAGTATCAATTCTAGGCAGCGGAAAATAGTCTTTGGGGCATGCATCATTCAGATCAGTGAAGTCTATACACATCCTCCACTTTCCATTAGCCTTCTTCACCATTACAGGGTTTACTAACCACTCCGGAAATTGAATCTCCTCAATGAAACCAGCCTCTAAGAGCTTTTCTACTTCCTGTTTTATAGCCTCTTGTCTTTTCGGGGCAAAATTTCTTTTCTTTTGTTTTACTGTCTTCCGGCTTGGATCCACGTTTAGCTTGTGAGTAATTAACTCCGGGTCTATGCCTGGCATATCAGCTGCTGACCATGCAAACACATCACTATTTTCTTGCAAAAATTTCACTAATTCCCTCTAAGGGGCTCCTCTAATGTGGCTCCAATGAAAGTCATCCTCTCAGGATTCTCGGGGTCTAAAGGAAACGAAACCAATTCTTCTGCTGGCCTTCCTCTATTCTATTATTTTCTCGAACATCCATATCTTCAATAGGAAGAACCTGCCCCCCGACTCCATCTGCCCTCAAAGAGGCCACATAACAGCTTCTAGCCATTTTTTGATCTCCTCTCTCTTCTCCAATCCCGTTTCGGGTGGGAAACTTCATGACTGAATGATAGGAAGAGGGGACTGCCTTGAAGGCATGTATCCCTGTTCTCCCCATGATAGCATTATAAGTTGAACTAGCCTTTACCACCACGAAATCCAGCATCTGCGTTGCTTGCCTTGGCTCCGTACCTATGGTGGTCGGCAATTTGATTATCCCTTCCACTAGACATTCTACTCCAGCAAATCCATATATCGGCATGTCGGTTGGTGTCAACTGGGAGTCGTTATACCCCATCCTTAGAAAGGTGTCGTGGAGCAAGATATCCACAGAAGCACCATTATCCACAAGGACCCTCTTAACCGGGCTATTTCCTATTATCGGTGTTATGACGAGCGGGTCGTCATGGGGAAACTTCACACCCTCTAGGTCGGAATCATCAAAAGCCAATGTTACTTCTGTCCTGGCCCTCTTCGGGGCTTCGCCAACAATATGCATAACCTCCCTGGTGTATGCCTTTCTGGAATTTTTGGACAATCCAGCAGCAGTTGGACCTCCAAAGATCGTGTTTATCACAGGTCCTCGAGGGCGTCGTGGTCCTCAAAAAATTGCATTTATAACTGGCCCTCTAGGTTGGGGATTCCGCCCCTGATCGTCTTGGTCCCTCCTACGATCTTCAAAGTTCTTCCTTCCATTATTGTTTCTGTCCCCTCCATCTCCAGTATACTTGTTCAACCTTCCTTTTCGAATCAAAAACTCAATTTCATCTTTCAATTGCCTACACTCATCGGTGTCATGGCCAACATCCTTGTGAAACCTGCAATACTTGCTCTTATCTAGCATGGCGGGATCAGCCTTCAAGGGCTTAGGCCAGCGAATATCTCTATCTTTCTCAATCTCCATCAAAATCTGACTTCTAGGAGCACTCAGCTTAGCGTATTCAGTGAACTTTTGCCCAGGTCCTCCCTTCTTGGGGGTTGAATCAGGGTTTTGTTTGGTTCTAGGATATTTGTCCTTAGCGATATACTCCAGATCAGTTTTTCGCTTCTTGCCTCCAGTGGGCTCATTACTTACTACGGTCTTCCTCATGCTTTCTTCAACCTTGATATACTTCCCTGCCCTCTCTTGGAGTTGCAACATGTTTTCAGGGGGACGTTTGGCCAAGGACATCTTGAAAAACTCATCCCTAGTTCCTTGTTGCAGTGCTATCATGGCTACCTTATCATCAAGGTCCGGGACTTTTAAAGCCTCCTTTGTGAAACGATTCAGGTAATCTCTCAAGGATTCCTTAGCTCCCTGCATAAGACTCATAAGAGATGCTGAACTTTTCTCATGGACTCTTCCACTGATGAATTGCTTAATAAAAGCCTGACTTAATTCTCTGAACGATCCAATAGAATTTGGGGGCAGGCGACTGTACCATCTTTGAGCCATACCCGACAGGGTTTGAGGGAAGGCCCGACACTTTATAGCATCATTCACGGGTTGCAGCAGCAGTGAATTAGAGAATGTCCTAACATGATTAGCGGGGTCTCCCGTGCCATCATAGGCTTTGATAGTGGGCATCTTGAATTTCCTTGAGATATGGGCATTCATTATCTCTTCTGTGAAGGGTGGAGTTGGATCATCAGGATCTCCAAGGGGAAGGAGATTGCTTGGATCAGTTCTTGGGACA
Source organism: Apium graveolens (assembly GCF_009905375.1). Lineage (NCBI taxonomy): Eukaryota > Viridiplantae > Streptophyta > Magnoliopsida > Apiales > Apiaceae > Apium > Apium graveolens. Next base: position 85,058 of record NW_027417521.1, on the reverse strand, counting down.
ACAGCCCTTCTTCGTACCGGACCATCCAGGTCTATGACAGGAGGAGGATTTCTCCCCCTAGGAGGTATCTGGGGTCTGGTGGCCTGGTGAGCCTCCAAATCACGCCTCAGCCTTTGGATTTCAGCCTCATGAGCCCTGATCCTTTCCTGCACTTCTTGGGGATTCACCCATGGGGTGCTTTGGGGGCGTTGCCTTCCATCGGCCATTGGCTCTTTTCCAGGACGCCCCTTCTCGGGGCCACTTCATCATCCGAAGATTCGGAGTCTCTCTCAGTGTAAGGACCACAAAATTCCCGATCCTCAGGGATAGGACCCAAACCTCGTATATAGGGTGGCGACTGCCCTCGTGCTTCGCTTCGCCCAACATATCCGCTTCCTCCAACCTCAGGGTGAAGTGGCATCCCATAAGGGGGGTTAGTAGTAACAATAGTTGAATATTCATACCCGACGGGTCGAGAATTCACAGGTATATGTACTTATTGAACTTGAGGGTTCGTACCTTGAATAGTCGGGGGAGTTGTCCCTTGTAGCTGAGGTTGAGTTGCCCCTGTCTGGGCTTCCCCCTGAGTAGATGCATAAGTTGAATGGGGAGGAACCTCCACGGTTGATGAAATCACCTGGGTTGTCTCTGATGGTGTTCCTTCCTCTAGAGCTCCAATTGTTCTCCGTGTTCTCGCCATGGTTGTTGCTGTTTCCCACAGACGGCGCCAAATGTTATGGATAAAAACTAAGGTTATTATTTACTGTATTTATTACCAAGATTCGGGAGCTCAAGGCTTTTAATGGCCGCTCTCGTGTTTCGTAGCTTAATTTTGCCTTTACGAGATGCCTACGTATCTCTGTGAATTAGAGAATCAAGCCAAAAACGTAGTTCTTCGTTGGTGGGGTAAGACCCCTTATATAGATGTTGGGAGTCCTTGAATTGGACTTAGTATAGGAGACTTGATAGGCAAGTCTCATAATTAGAATGGACTTTGGAGTCCTAGATAGTAGGAAACTGATTCCTTATCCTTTTAGGTCCCCTTGAGGCTAATCTATAAGGATTTATATCCTTATCGGGACTCTTCTCAATAGCTGATTTTTCCCTTATTAATTAATTACGAAATTAATTAATAATCAGGGCTTTTGGGCCTTCTTTATTCCATCAGGTCTGATCTGGTCCATCAGGCTTAACCTTTCCGGTCTGAGTATCACATATCTTTTTATTGGGCCTAGCTGCCCATACCTTGCAGTATTTAATTATACTATCATAATTTATTTATCCCTATCAAAATTTAATTATTCTTTTTGATTTAAAAATTCCAGAAAATAGTTTTGAGCCTTAAAACATTTTTCTAAATTTTGATCAATGCTCGTTAATTATTTATAAACTATTTCAAAGCTAATTTCGAGTATCTGGACTTTATTATTCATTTATAAAATGATTCTTTTACTCATTTTAATTCTGAAAAATGTTTAAAAATTCATATTAAACGTCAGAAAAATCATTTTAACCCTAAACCTTATTTGAAAAAAAATAATATTTATCAAATACCCTACATGTTATGTGCTATGTGCTACTAGATTGATGTGTTATATGATTATTTGAATGTTATAACTATCTTAATCGTATCTTTTAATCCGTAAGTCGAATTTGGGTTAAACGAAGGGTAGATAGAAGCTCGTGTCGATTGTGTAATAATTAGAAGGATGTGGGATTGAATACTGATAGATAATTATTATGTTTAGCAGGGGAAGCGAGGCATAGGAAAGGGAAGCAAGTGGCTATTGAGAACTGTTAGACGAGTACAAATGAAGTTGAGTACGTTGAGATAAGCCAAGTACTCGGAAACTTTCTTGATATATTGCAAGTACTCTGAAACTTTCTTGATATATTGCAAGTACCCTGAACCTTTCTCGTGATATATTGCAAGTATTCTCGAACTTTATTGTTATATTGCTAGTATTTTGGATTGACTTTGAGATATATCTTGTTATACCATGTGTTAGTTATTCTACTTAGCCTTAAACCCTGAACCAATTCATTTAATACTTGAATTATGAACCATATCTATCGAGAACCCTCAACTCTTAAATTACCAGATACTAAACCACGCGAACACTATGTCACTCTAGAAATACATACATACCAAACATCAAACACTAAAACAGAATTACCTGACATACGATAACATATACATCCTACAATACATTGTAACTTCAAAAAACCAAACCTTATATAATCGTTAAACCATTTTTCCATCTTATATTTGATTCTTTTACATACTTGAAGCAATTCTTCATACATACTTCGATATACCCTTGTGATACTCATGAATTGCATTCTGCTTTTAGATAAATATTTTATAAATATTGATGATAATCCTGTTTTATTGAATTGCATTATTTATCATATTGAATTGTTAAGGAGTTGGATAGTTTTCTGAATATGGACCAGATTCTTGGTCATGTTAGGCCAATGTATTCCTTGGATCCAGTGATAGAGCTTGGTGTTGACCTTGCTCGGGGTTAGTGTGTGACTGATCAGCAGCCTAACCTTGGTTTTTAAAGTAAAATATGAATATCCAATTCTAATAATTATTTAAAAAGAATTTGATTCTCTGATTCATTTCATTTGATAATTATTTAGTCCCAGTTTATTGTTTATATTACTTGTTGAGCTAGTTAGTTCACCCTTGCTGTTGTGTTCTTTCCCAGTTAAAAAGAAAATTGTCGGTAACAAGGATCCCCGGACCAGTACCCGGGCAAGGATTCCAGGTTGAGTGTTGGAGAGTGCTACCAAGAGTATTATGATATAGTTATAAGTTAATTTAAGTTTGTAAGAAATTTTTGTTATAAGTTGTAAGTTTAAATACTTGGAATTTGGAACGTTGTAATATAAGTTAAAGTTGTGGCTTGTTTTATATTATAACCTTGTTAGGAATATGTTGTGGACTTGATGATAACTTATCAAAACACTTTAAGTAGATAAGCTAAATAAGTTTGTAACCATCAACTGATGACCATAGTTATCTATCCGTTGATGGAGTAGCTTATAGTCAAATAAGTTTGTAGCATATTTCTATATACCATAAATAGCTTAGGGGTTTGGAAGTTGTGGTTAATTTTAAGTCATGTTGACTACTAGTAAGATATACAAAGTAGGTTGGCCAATTAGAAATAGGAGATGCCTTGTAATTTTTTATAAGCGAAAGAGTATCAATTGTTAAGGAATCCATCATCAATAGATGGCTCAAGACACCCTCAACGGATAAGATGATCAACTGATATCTGTTAAAGCATCAACGGATGTTCATATGCAAGCATCAACGGATAACACCATTATAACTTCAATGGATAACTGAACAGAGTGTCAATGGATGATGGTGAAGCTTCAACGAATAACCAATTTAAATAGCAGTTGACAGTGACTTGACAGTCACATGGATTGATTGTATACAAAAGGAATGTGGTAGCTTAGATTCAGGTTTTGGAAGAGAATTATGCATTTCCATTTCCATGCAAAACAGGGACGTTCAAAGATGTAGTATCTATATGGATTGCATTGGATAGAAAAATAAAGAAACATGTGATTGGACCTAGCTGTTAGGTTTTATGTTTTGTCTTAGTTTCACATGTAACTTGGTAATATATATAAACTAAGTGTAGCAAGTAGTTAAAAAATTGAATTAATTCAACAAGCAAGAACAAGAGAGTATAGCAAGATGTATCCTCTGTAGAATACTCTTAAGTTCAACTTTATAAACACTTGTAAGAAGCTGTGTGCTATTAGCATCACAAAGTTATCTTCTCAATCTATATATCTCTGGTGGAAATATCAATCCACCAGAAAGTTTTTAAACACCTGTTTATTTACTTTGTGTTCTTGAATACTATTATTGTTTATATGCACACAAGAATATTCAAACACAGTTATATATTTTTGTAAGAAATTTTCAAAGTTTCAGAAAAGAAACTAGAATTCCATTTAACCCCCTTCTGTAATTCTGTTGTTATATTATTAGGGAATAATAATCGGTATCAGAGCAAGCTCTTGACACACAAAGAGTTTAAAGATCAAGAAATCTAACAACATGAGCAGAAATGATGTTGGAGTAAAGATTCCTTTTCTAGAAAAAGACAATTATCATCACTGGAAAGTGAAGCTGCACCTTCATCTACTTTCTCAAGATGAAAGCTATGTCAAGTGCATAGAGAATGGACCTCATATTCCTAGAAGGGTTGCAACAGATGTTGAAGATTCGACTAGAAATGAGCAAACTATCCCAAAGCCAAAGTTAGAATGGACTGATGAAGATATTGAAGAAGTTCATTAACATAAAAAGGCCATGAATATTCTGTTCAATGGTCTTGATGAAGATATGTTTGACAATGTCATTAAATACAAGACTGCTAAGAACATTTGGGACACAGTTCAAGTTATATGTGATGGAACTGAGAAAGTTAGAGAAAATAAGATGCAGCTTCTTATACAACAATATTAACACTTCCACTATGAGGAAGGTGAGTCTTTGAATGATGCTTTTAGTAGATTTCAAAAATTGTTAAATGAGCTAAAGCTGTATGGAAGGATCTACTAAACTAAAGATTCAAATATGAAATTCCTGAGGTCTCTACCAAAAGAGTGGAAGCCAATGACAGTCTCTTTCAGAAATTCTGAAGAGTACAAAGACTATAATCTAGAGAGACTGTATGGTATATTAAAAACCTATGAGCTCGAAATGGAGCAGGATGAGCAGCTAGAGAAAAAAAGAAAGAAGGGTGGATCTGTTACATTGGTAGCTGAACAGGAGAGGTAAAGAGATAAAGGTTGAAGCTGTAAAATCTACACAAACACAAGTGTTTGTGAAGACAAGGGCGGAGGGTTGATGGCTGAAGATGAAGACTGTACAAGCCGAGATGAAATGGATAAGGTCGATGAGCATCTAGCCTTTCTGTCAAGGAGTTTTAAAAGCTCAAATTCAAGAAGAATTTTGGAGCTACAAAGCCTAACAAAAACATGGTTGATAAAACCAAATTCAAGTGTTTCAAATATGAATTGAGTGGTCATTTCGCAAATGGGTGCAGAAAGTCAATGTGACGGCCTCAACCCGGGGTCAGGAGTTGACGTCACTAATCATATCAAACCACATATATAATCTACTATATTATTAATAATAAAATACCACAACCCCAATACCAAGATCTTTTCCAGGTTAAAGTATGATTTAGGCTATGCACTAACTTATTACGGTAATTCAACAGACCACATCCGGTCTGACACAACTACCTCATAGGAGCTTGGTACAAGAGGATCTGGAACTCTGCCCTGAATACAACGAAAAGGTCTCCTAGACATCTACAATATATATAAAAAACATTTTGCAAGGGTGAGCAATCAATTGCTCAGCAATACCAATATATGAATAACAGAATAAAAACAATTATGTTAAACAGATATAGGAATATAACTATAAAGCAGTATGAAAATATTTATCTGTAAATCTCTTTCAAAATCAAATAAAACTGGAAATCACTATCTAGCATGCTTTTTATAAAACAAACATAATCGTGTGCTGTATGAATACCAGAGTTCAATTTTAGCATGATATTCAGATTTACAAATCATCTGTCTAAATCATTTGTTCCGTTATGGGAACCACAAAACCAAATTAGAGATATATTGGACATTTAGCGGTAAAGATAGCTCACCAGGCCATCAACACTGGACGACTCCATCTGCCATCCCACGAAACCTATTCCGAAACTCAGAGATTAGCTAGGTCTCTGACCTGCTGGACTAATCGATTGAATAATGCACGGAACCGAATTAGCTGCTTACGCAACTACAATAGACCACTCTGGTCTCTTACGCATCCTCATCCAATATATGATCATTTTTATCCAGTTTTCAAATCACGTGTACCTATCTCAGTTTAAGAACAGTTTGTTCCACAGCACACATAAACTTTGTTCACAAATCATTTTCAATTGGAGATAGGTATATTTTCAAAGTTACTTTTCCCCAAAACAGAATTTAAACGAATATTTATAACTACAGGGGATACGTAACTTAAAATGATTATGTTCCTGTTTAAAGTAAAACAACAGTTAATTCATATATACTGAACCATAAAAGTATGGTCAGGGTACTTGCCTTGCAGAGATTTATAACTAAACGCTAGTCTGACTTTAAACCGACTTCAACCCTCAGGTCTTTTGATTGGAACCTTGCTGAGCTTTTCTTAGGGAATCATATGTTGACTTCTTAACCTAACTTTAACCCTAGCGAACTTCGACTGGGATCTATAGTAACAGAATACCCTAATTAGTCCTGCTAACATGCTTGATATTCTCAAAATCTTACTAACCCAAAATACTAACCCGACTCGTAATATAAAATATTATTAAACACATCAAAAGCCCATGCATAGTAGAAGTCCATCCAATCAAAAGCCCACAAGAATCAAGATTCTAAATTCATGACCTGCCACGACCGCGCACTTGACCAGCATGGGCGCACTGTGTTTTCGTTCCTCGGGTGCGGCCACACGCTATGTAGCGCGGGCGTGCCGACCTTCTGGACAAAAATTCTTTGTCTTCTTTTCTTGCTGCAATGAGTTGGTCTTCACGAGCCTTTATTCCTTGGACACCATCCTAACACCATATTAGCATAAAATCAATGCTAATTCACCTGAATTCCGGATTAATGTCTGAAATGCAAATACAACTAGAAAACACATTAAAACACCAATAACTTGAGTACAAAAAAACCAATTCAAATCTTAATGGAGCGTTATAAAGTTTCATAAATACCACTCAATATACCCCCAAACTTGAATCGATGCTTGTCCTCAAGCATAAACAGACTCAAAGAACAAGAAATAAAAATGCATGAATGTAACTAAATGAATGCAACGATCCCCATAGAATAACTAACCAATAAACAAGCAATATCTCAACAAATGCAGTTATTCGCACAAAGATCAGTCAAACCCCACAAATCAACTTACAAGCTAGAAACGTGCGTGTGTGCAAATGCTTATAGATATACTATCACAACTAGATCAATAATCATGACTCACTGCTCACCAAAGCAATCGCAAGGTTATAAATAGAATTAAAGCTAGACTTAAAATAACATATAACACTTTAACTTTTATACTGGAGGTTTACGTGGATTCATGCTTTTATTCACAACACAAAACAACAGAAATATGCTTATTTGATCGTGCAATGAGTGAGGTCCACAAAAGACTTATACAATAATACCCATGTAGTGAGCGTTAGGTTAGCGGATCCCAGACTATAAAAGCCTTAGGTCACTAGTCACAAATTCCCCTAAGAACTTAATAACTTGAGTATTAAAGAGCCCACTCGTGATCAATTTTACATAAACACATATTTTTTCTTTCTCATTCTTTTTTTTTTCTTTTCTAAACGAGTGCGTTTCGCTCAATCTCGTTCAACTCTAGACTACTCATATAAAATGAGCTGGCTACTAGCCATTTGACACCTAGCCACAACAACTAGCAATGAAATCCAATTTTTTTTAATTTTAAATATCCATGTTAATTTATTATTAAGAGAATATCCTAAATTTTAAATATAAACAAGTGATTAAACCTCGACAAACAAATAAACCATGACCATGATCTAGCACTCAAGCAACCTATAAGACTTAGTGAAATACAATCGTCTCTAGCATGCAAATCAACTTGATAAGATTTAGCATCACTAAATACGACATCACTACACTAGCATCAATATCACAAATCAATCAAAAAAAATAATCTAAGGGATCATGTTATAATGCAAATGCATGAACTATATGAACAAACTATCATAACAACTACAAAAATTAAAAAAAAAACTATAACATGGCAAAAATGCAACTATATGAACTAAACTAGCATGAATATGCAAACTACATGCGACTCACACAATACACATACTCCTTAACTACTACCCCCAAACTTAAAATATTCACTGTCCTCAGTGAAGGTAATAGCAAGGAATCAGGCGTACCTAATCCGAACCAGGATCATCACCCTCAAGGGGTGGAGTGTCAGGAGTGTCTGGAGGTGGACACACCGAATCCTCACTGAATACTGGCCACTGGATGTCAAATCCTGAGGCTCTAAAAGCAGTCCCCAATGCCTGGATGAGGTCATGTGCAAACTGCTATGAATGTCATACATATCATCCATCCTCCTAGCTAGATGCCTATACTACGTCAAACTCAAACCAGCACTGCCCTGTGCTTCCTCCTGCTGCTGCTGCTACAATCCTGAAGGACCAGCCTCCTCTCCGAACTGAGCTCTCCAAGCTGCTCTTCTTGCCTGCTCCGTCCCACCAACATAAGTCTGATCCGCTGGCCTACCACCTGGAAGATGATCATATGAATAACCATGCCCCTTAGGATCGGGCTTGCCACCATACCACTCAGTCATATTAAACGGCGTCGAACTGTCAATCAGAGCACTAGGGAGCTGCAGCTGCTCATGTGCGGGCCAAAGAACTCCAACCGCCACACACAACTTCATCACAATGGACGCATAGGGTATCGAACCCGTAGTACTCCCTCGCAAGAACCTCAGAATACCTTGATGGACCACCATCCCAAGATCCACATAATCCCCTGCAGAATACCCCACAACAACTGAGCATGTTCCACAGTGATCTCATGCACATGATATTAGCACAAATAAAAGAATTCCATACACGTGCAAACCTGTTCATGCACGAAGCAGGGAACGTGGTATACTCGTTCGTGCCCTTCTTGAACTTCCAATGCGTCTCAGGCATGCACAGGGTAGCAATAATCAAATCCAAGTTAAACTCCTTCAGAGTCTTCTCGTTCCAGTTATCCTGATCCTCCTTCTTCTCTGGCTGCTCAATCACCCTTTGAATCGCCTCAGCACTGTAGTCCATCGTCATCCCCCTCACCACAGTGAACCTATTCTTATCCGCCTTATCATTAGCATAGAACTCACACACCACAATCATGGGCACAACATCGGGTGTCTCACAGAAAATCACCCAGCCCATCTCCAAGATCATCTCCAACAACTTACCATCTTTTCTCGATGGCAGAAAACCACGCTCATTGGCAATAGGCTTTGAAAGTAGCCTCACATACTCCGCCTCAGCCTCGGGAGTCAAAGTTCTAGGCCTCACTCAACCTGCACTCGAAGAATCGGTGGTACTGTTGCTAATTTGAGTTCGCTGTCTTTTTGGTGCCATTAAGATTGAAAGAGATTGAGAGAATATGTGTTTGGAAGAGAGATTGTGTGTTTGAGAGTTTTGAGAAGTGATGGAGAAGTTTGTGTATAAGTGTATGTACATATAGGGGATTGGGAGAGAATTAGTTATGGAAAAGGAGTGCGAATTGATTATGGGAATAATGGGTTTGATTTGGAGAGGGAAATTTGGGATGTGGAAGAGTAAAAATCGGGTGGGAATTGATTTTCTATAAAAAAAATCCTGATTTTCTCTTCAAAAACCGACTTCAATTTTTTTTCCGAATCAGGGACACGACACGGGCGCGCGCTGTCTTGGCGCTGGCGTGCCCAGTTTCTGGAGTTTCAGCGCGGCCGCGCGCTAGGACAGAGCGGGCGCGCCCAGTTACTGGAAAAACAGCGCGGCCGCCCCGCTTTTCAGCGTGGGCGCGCCGTGCTACTAAAGTTGACCCTGAATTTTTTTGTTTTTATGATTTTTTTGTGTTTTTTCTCTTTTCTTTTTGCTTCCTCTACCTAGTAATGTACAACAAACTTAGGTTGCCTCCCAAGAAGCGCTTGTTTTACGTCGTTAGCTCGAAGTAGAATCTTGAGATCAAGTAGACAATAAAAAGGCACTAACCACCTCACGGTTTGCCGTATCCCCATAGTAGTGCGTCAACCTCTGCCCATTTATTTTAAATGCTTGGCCTGGATCATTCTCAAAAATCTCCACAGCTCCATGCGGAAACACAGTTTTGATAATGGAAGGCCATGTCCATCTTGACTTCAATTTTCCAGGAAAAAGATAGAGACGAGAGTTAAACAATAGAACTTGTTGTCCCGACACAAATGACTTAAGCACTAAACTTCTATTGTGCCACCTCTTGACTTTTTCCTTGTACATTTTATTATTTTCGTACACTTGAAGCCAAAATTCATCGAGTTCATTCAATTGAAGCATTCTCTTTTTACCAGCTACATCCAAGTCAAGGTTCAACTTCTTCAAAGTCCAATATGCTTTATGCTAGAGCTCCACCGGCAAATGACACCCCTTACCATAAATGTAACACCCCCAGATCCGGGGTCGGGGATCCGGGTCGTCACGGTCTTTCTTTCCACAATATCACTTCACTTAATTAATAAATAACCTTATGCTGTGACCCCACACTAACACACACCACAGCCCGTTATAGTCTCAGAGATGAAATTTAAATAAGTACAAGTCTTTGAATCCACAATTTAAAAGTTATTACAACCCAAAATGATTACTTGATAAATTTACAGTTAATTGCCATTATCTGCCACAAGTTATAATTATACATAATTGATTCTCAAAAGTAGATGGTCTGATCTACAATAGATCTACCTCTGCAGCTATAGCAGCTACAACATCAACGGGAAGACACAGGACGCTTCCCACGCGCTTGCGCTGGGTCTGCTGGAGTCTGGCCATCTTTCCTAACTGTTGTTGTGTGATGAAGAAATAAAGCAAGGGTGAGCAGCAAGCCCACCAAAATAATATGTATAATGATTTACAATATATGAGCCTACTCATAATACTCATGAAAGTCTTGGTCAAAAGAAATGAACCAAGTTGATATCTTAATGCGATGAAGTCGCAAAATATTCAGTATATATATATATATACATATATACTTTTCAAAATATTGGAAATCCTCTTCCATGCATAATACACACAGAATTCCAGTGTATAACTGTATAAAAATATCGTTGCAAGGTGATCTCATATATCTAACCTTGTCTCAACGTTTTTCTGAAAATCTTTGTCATGCATAAGATAATCATTTACTAGATATAAGTTTAAAAGATGAAGTTACAAAATACTCCAATATACTTATATCTTTTCCAAATACTACTTGAACTACCACCATTCAAGTTATAATTAGTTTCCAAAGTTCATCACATAGACGAGACTACAAGATAATACTTGAATAGATTCAACCTTTAAAATATCATCAAAATAAAATGAAGTTATGAGATACTTCATTTGATGCAAACATTATTTTGAAAACTTGACCCTGCCAACACTCAACAATCGCCCAACCGTAGCCTTTCTATCGAAGTGCTTTGGGTAGTGTTGCAGAAATATCCAATTGGATGATGAACTCATTACGGGAGTTTACCGCGCCAGGAAGACCACTTACGATGATCAGTCGTAGTAGTACAACCCCACCATTTTCTACATGTAGAGGAGAGCCTGTCGGATTTACTTGTCAACAGAACACTGAACTCCTAAGGAATGGACCGCCTTAGCGGAACTTCCAGGCCATTTGGGCCAATATAATAAGGCTGGGCCGGCGCTACTCGACCACTTACGCCACTCCTAGTTCAGATGAAATCCATGACTCTGAAACGTAAAGCTCGTTTCCCCCTTTCCCCAAGTAGAAACTTGTTGATACGGCTCCACCAAGAAGTCGTACCTAGTTGGAAAGGAAAACTCACCGATATTTCCCAGGCGATGCCTGTTAATGGATTAACTTGTTCCAAGAATTTTACTTCCCGAATATTGGGTAAGTAATCAAAAACTCTTTTACCAAGACAACAACCTTGTTGCGAATATAAAACACACCACCGAGCCGGATCCCCCAGGTTTTGAGCGAGTATTTAAATCCCCTTTTTAAAAGGAAGATCTTAAATATAAAAATAGTTTTGGGATCCGCTCTAACTTTTGAAAATCATTTTAAAGACTCGAAAACACTTTAAAGAGTGTTTGGAGTAAAACTGATTTAATGAAGTAAATCAGTCCCCAGAATATTTAGAAAATGTCTGAATATTATTATTTAAATAATATTCCCATAAAAATAATCTTTATAAAATAATTGAAGTAGAAGTATTAAAACTTATACTTGAAATGAATAGCAAATAATCAAAGATATACTTATACGAAAGTAATATCTTTATTTGAATAATCAAAAATAAGTTTGATTATCGACACCTTATTCTTTAATAAATTAAAGAATATATCTCAGCAAATAATCGGAGTCATAGATCCTCAAATGAATATTCAAATAATATTCAATAAATAAAATAAGCTGAGTCATAATACCTCGAATGAATATTATAAATAATATTCATTAAATAAAATAAAGGAGTCATACATCCTCAAATGAATATTCAACTAATATTCAATAAATAATGTAAAGGAGTCATAAGTCCTCGAATGAATATTCAAGATAATATTCATTAATAAAATAAAGTTATCGAATAAACCTTATTCGATTAATAGTTTGGAAACTATAACCATATATATATATATCCATATCCATATATACAAAATTACTCGGGATCCTCGACTCCCGGTTTTAGAAAATATTTTCACCTTTGGGTCCCTATACTAAGGGTATATGCAAGTTACCGCTATCCTCTAGCATAGGTATTATCAACTGAACCAACAGATATATATTCCAAGAATATGAAACAGGCATGCATATATACCATATCACATGCTACAATATATCGCATCATTTGCTAATTATCCAACATGCATCTATCGCAAGATAATGCAAATACATATATTCATCACAACAACAGTATAACAGATAGAATACTTGCCTGAGCGACTGGGGTTACGAATGGCTCGGGACGAGTCTGGTAACCTATAAACAACAAGTAAGTTGGAATTAAACCAAAATCACTTGTAAATCTTTACTTTAACTAACTTAGACTCTAACGCTTGTTTTGCGCTCACTGATTTGCTTAAGTCACTCGGGTACCCTCGGCTCCACCATTTTTAATAATTTAACCTTTACGAGTTTTAAAGCGATTCCTTCGCGAATGTCTTACCAACTGCCTAACACACTTACCATAAATGTTTCATACATTAATTAACCCTTTTTGGTCTTTAACCTACATTTCAAAGTAAGGCGAGGGAAAAAGTTTTGTTCGCGAAACGCCGTTACTTGAAACGGTCGTTTCTCCTAAACCGTAAATCGGAATCGAACGAACTACATATCAAAACGAAGCTCGTAACATGAGCTATCTAAACATGGCAGTGGTCACAATCTAGCAGGGGGTTCTCGGGTCCTAATGTTATGCACAAAAACAGTCTAAAGAAAATCGGACGTTACGACGGCTATGTTTACGCGTTTTCCCAATTTTAAACCATTCAATACCAACCACAAATCAACCCCAAATCAATAATACAACCAATATCCCTCCAAACCACATCATAACAGCCCCAACAAATCCACATTAACCATTTATACTTATTCCTCACATGAACTAAAAGCTTTACTTAGGTTCTTTAACTAATTACCAAGATTTACAACTCCAACAATGCAACAAAACCAACTAATCTCTACAAACTCAACCAAACTTCAACCAATCAAGCATCATGCTTCACATATGCTATATCAAACACATTCAATCCTAATTACTCAAAACTAAAGTTAGGTTTGTAGTTTATACCTTCCTTGGAGAGTGGAGAATCAAGAGAATGGCTTGGAATCACCTTTAAAGCCCTTATCCAAGCTTAATCTAAACAAAACTTCAAGAACACAAATTTTAGTTCTTGAAAACACTATTCACCATCTTCTTTCATGATTTATAGAAAAAGATTGGCTTGGAATTAGAAGCTTAAACTTATAGGAAGTATGTAACTATCCATGGGGAAGCTTAGATAATTACCTTGCTAAATAGTAAGTGGAGGAGCTTGGACTTTCATTTTTTAAGAAAAAAACCCGAGAGCTTGAAGAAGAAGAAGAGATATTTTTGTGTTTTGCTTGGTGAAATGAAATGATTTGCTTGGTTGGTTGATTTTTGTTGTTTGCTTTAGTGAATTACCTAGTTGCCCTTGGTTTTTGTGTGGTTAAAAAGTCACCACATCTCCTTCCTTTCTTGTCATGCCTATGTCATCCTCATGATGTCATTCTCCCTTCCTTGTCCTCTTTCTATTGGTTGGATGACATCATTCTCACTAATCCCTTTGATTAACTTCCTAATCGTTTGCCTAATGACCGCTGATCTGTTATACGGTTCGCTTAACTTTCGTTTTCGTTTATCGTTTGAGGGATCATACCCGGGATCTTATTACTTAGGTTCCCTTAACCTTTCTCAATATATTATATTCCTTTTATGATCCTCTCCTATAATCCTTTTATTTAAATCCTTTTTATCCTGTTACCTTATACTCAATTCTCTCCGTATCTTGTGGATTTCCGGGAAAAACCAAAGTGTTCGGAATTGGATTCTGACGATCTTTACATACACTTATATACTTCATAGAGTACTAATAATATCCCATAAGATCAATAACAGAACCCCTACATAGCGTGGCATGAAAAGTTTTCTCGTTCAGCAAAAACACTATTCATAAGGGTTTCAAAATTTCTCAAAAATTGGGGTTATTACAGTCTCCCCTCCTTAAAAGGATTCCGTCCCGGAATCGGATAGAAATAAATAGGGATACTTTCTTAGTATTGCACTTTCTAACTCTCAAGTCAATTTTCCCACATTGTGGTTCTACCATCAAACTCTTACTAGTTTGATAACCCTTCTCCTAAGCACTCGTTCCTTTTCACTCTATAACCCTTCCTGGTTGCTCCATATAGGTTACGTCGGGTTGCATATCTATGTGCTCATATGCCCCTATTTATCTGGCATCTGAATTACACTTCCTTAACATTGATACGTGAAACGCGTTATGACTAGCTACATGTTCTGGGTTAGGGCTAGCTCATATGCTAACTTCCCAAACGTCTTAATATATCCAAGGGTCCAACAAATTGTAGACTTAGCTTTCCTTTCTTTCCGAACCTCATCAATCCTTTCCAAGGGATACCTATAACATTACTAGGTCCCCTATTTCATACTCTTTATCCTTTCGTGTCAAATCAACATACTTATCATGACCATCTTGGGCTACTACCAGCCGTCCTCTGATTAGATCTATCATATCCTTGGTCCTTTGGACTACTGCGGGTCCGAGCATCTTGCGCTCTACAACTTCATCCTAACATAAGGGAGATCGACATTGTCTTCCCTCAATGATCTCATAAGGCGACATCTCGATAATGACATATGATCTATTGTCGTAAGATAACTCAATCCGAATTAAGTGATCATTCCAAATTCTTTCAAGTCTATTACACAGACTCTCATTATTGCTTTTAACATTAGAGCTTCTGCTTCTCAATACCCATTCTTTTCCAGTTCGTAATAGCTACTACCTTCCGTTCCTAATATTATACGGGTTATACTTTTGTTCGCTAGCGTTCTATAACCTTTTAATAACCACGTCAACCTTAGTATCACGAATGTGTTCCCATTCCGCATACTACCACCACTTTATTACTCCTTTTTCAGTTGTTTCTATTTTCCAAAATTTGATCAATCAAATAGAAGTAAAGGAATTTGTTGAGAGATCACTATGATCATGAACACTTGTTAGATTGCATAGTTAGTACAGAAGGTGGCCAGCCTTTAGTACTTGACAAGCAATTAAACAATAGCTGGTATCCTACTCGGCTTCTATCACACAGATAGATAGTCATTCGGCAATACCTCCCCTTTTGGAAGGGTTGTTCTTCTCAGCTTACATGAAATGAAAAGAAGAGAAAAGAACGAACTGAAGAGAATTGTATATATGAAAAAAATATACTGCCACAAAATATTTGGCTTGGAACCTACCTCTGAACTATAGAGGTTTGTCATAGGAGAACAAAACATATACGTATTGATATCAACATCAGGTATTATCGCATCGCATTTTGCATGCTTAAATAATTTTTGCTAATCCGTCCATCATTCTATGGACCCATGCTCTTCCTCGAGCTTATACACAATGACCTTTGAAACTCCCTCGACATCGAAAATCGAATCTGGGATCTCATTCTATACATCATCGTTACTAGAATTCTATGCTTGCACCGCAACCTTCCTCGTATAATAATACGACTCTCTATTGATAAGAAAGAATAATAATTCCCTAGGTAGATACTCTACTTAATTAGTCTATCAATGATAACTTATACACTACCACGACCCGATTAGTGGTACTCAATCTCAACACCCATTCCAATACAACTCTCACGGTTGTAATCAACTCATTACTCGCAGAATCATTGCTGCCTTACTATGGTCCACCACTGACCTACTGTAGTCATTCATTTTCCATGAAGTCTTAATAGCTAACCATACGGAGTGCATACATCTCGTATCTAATTCTCCTAAGGAGTTAACATAACCACCAATCACAATTCATGAAGAACACTCCAAACTCTGACGTACTTTCATGACATGAAGTAGATAAAATTGCAGAAGAGTTTCAATCAAAGCAACGATAGCAGGTTAATACCATTCTTAATCATATGCCTTAAATAGAAGACTTAACTCAAAGGTTCGTCTAGTCCTTTTTGAAACATGGTCCTGGCTTATCTCAAGATAGGACCTCCTAAGATAGATAGCCCGCTCATGGCGATTACACGAATTAAACCTTTACCAACTACTATTACGGTTGGGTATTGCACAGTCATCAGAAGGAATGTCAATCTTCCAAACCACAATACAACCTTCACAGTTTTAACCATCCTCACTGTATTATTTTGGCACAAGTGCCTATAATTATCCTCTTACCTTTAAAGTGTCGGCCACCTCTTTGGCCTTTCCTGATAGTAAATTTTCCTTATAGTCAATTTCATTTTAACCACTTTCACAAATTTTCTACCCTATTTCCGATCACTGCTTGAGTGAAGATGTTTTCCTTAAAATCTGATAAGAAAAAAAAAATCACCATTTTTCCATAAGTTATTGCCTCAGTCTTTAGAGGTTAATCACTGTCATGACTGACTCTCAATCATAATTAGAACATCCTTTATCTTAAGTCCTAATTGCCCTGAACAATTTCGACCATTATTGGTTCGATCCATACCTTCTCGTGGTTTAACACGTGCCTCACTTGGCATCATTATAATTACGTCATATTTCCTTTATCAACATTTCTATTCTTGAAAATTTTGAATATTACCTTTCTCCTTGTAAAACCTCTAAGGTTATCCTTCAATCGTTCCTCCTGTATTCCCTAGATACAGGGCATATCAAAATACCATTTACTATTACTAGAACCATTGTCTAGATACCTCTGAAAAATTTCTCCACTGATTCTTAAAGGTTGTTATTACCTTAATCCTTTCCCAATCATTCTGTCAAAACTCATATTGTCCCTATTAAGGGTGAAATGCCAACCTTTATGCATTCCCCTAGGATTCATCTCAAGTTATCGAAGTTATATCCTTAATTCCACCTTTAAAAGGTACCTGCATCCTTCCATGGATAAATCAAGTCATATATCCTTGATAGATTATCTTATTCATCATTCCCACCTCGATAGTCTATACCTAACTTCATAATAGCATCCTTATTCAAATTGAGGTCAATCCATATGGCCTTCAAAAGATAACAATGGTTATCTGCTTTTCTTTCCTGATTTGGTAATGATAACATGGAAGTTCTGGAAGATATTGGTCATGTTCAACGTGAACTTCTTTTTAATAATTCCTTATTTACTTTTGCTGTTTATCTCAACAGTCATCTCAATGTTGGGATATCTCTCATACCTGGCGTCTCCCTTTCTGGGTATCAAGCCACCGGTCTTACACTTCACATTCTTGAAGGTCACTTCCTTCATCCAATTTTCCTAATTTCTTACTTCCTTGTCTCCTCAGTCTATCCGCGTCTCATATTTATCCTTCGAATTATCTCAAGGTTTCCTCGAATCTTCCCAACTTACAGGGGATAAAATATATGTATCTCTTATACCTTCAACCATCAATTTAACTCATGGTGAATCACTCTCATCCGGACGATTACATACTTTTCTATTTCTATTTCTACGAGTCTTTAGGGTTTCCTCATACCCAACTCCCTTATCATTCCTCAAACTCTCTTGCCTTTATATTCCTTTCTCTTATCGTTATTTCATGAACCAACACAACATAAGCATTGATTTCAAACATCCCGTCATTCTGGATTCGTGTCTTCAGAACGAATCTTGATAACTTTTACAACTTAGATTCATAATTCATCATACTCGTCTGCCTTTGTTCTGGCTCTTAAGCTTTTACACTATCTCCATAACCTTGGGAAGTACTTTCCTGAAAACAATTGACTGAACTTAAATCAGTTTATTATAATCTCTTGCTCCGTGCCTTCCTTGGCCTTTCACCAGCGGGTGGTCTCTCTCTTAGGTGGGTAAGTGACAAAACAGTCTTTTGTGGTTCGTCAATCATTTAGAATCTCAAATGATTCATCTATTTCCTTTAGCCAGGCTCTTGCCTCGACTGGGTCAGCTTGTTCCTTGGAACTCTGAGAGCTTAGCGACTTAAAGGTCATGAAAGAATTTCTCACCGCACTGTCTCCTCAGCGTGGTGGTTGGGGATAATAGTCTAAGTTCTTTTTAGACAGGTCCATGAATTGCCGTATAGGAGTACCGTCTCGGGTCTCCTTTCCTTACTCGACTTTCTATTTCCTTAGTATGAAATGTTTCATCCTACTCCCCATAATTGGGGTCATCTTTTAATTTAAAATCCTCATTTTCCACTCCATTATGTCATGGGTTCCTTCTATCTTGATGGCGACCTCCCTGACTATCACGTTCAGGGTTTGCTCTAAATCTTATTCCTCAAACTAGCTTTCGTCTAAGATCTCATCCTTACGCTCTTGAACTTTCGGAACCCAAATTCTATAGGAATACCTCATTATTCCCTTCTCATCTTTCTCGGTATTAACCTCTTATCTATTTGTTGGCTCTCTGCCTTCATTCATAACTTTTTCTGGCACAATATGATCTTTTCCAATAATTCGGGCTGTATTGCTATCTCAAACAGCTTTTCGGTACCGGCTCCGGTTACCTTCACTACTATTTCCATTTTCTCAAAATCTCTTATAAACTCTCCCAAAGACATTATCATCTTGAGTCTCTCCTTTTTACTTAGGGCATCAGCCACCACATTGGCTTTCCCCGAATGATAAAGAATCTCCCAATCATAATTCTTGATTAGCTCTAACCGCCTCCTCTGGCGTATGTTGAGCTCTTTCTACGTAAGAATGTACTAGAGCACTTATGGCTTAGGTAATTCTCGCACTTCTCTCCATACAAGTAGTGCCTCCAATCTTTAGGGTAAAACTATTGCCACGAGCCTAAGCTCATGGGCGGGGATATCGAATTTCATATTACCTTAATTGTCTTGACATGTACGCGATTACCTTACCGTGCTGCATAAGCACGCACCCTAAGCCCTTGTGCGAAGCGTTACTACACTTCACAAAATCTCCTTTTCCGTCCGGCAATGCCAATACCGGAGCCGTTATCAACCTTTTCTTTAATTCCTGAAAACTGTTCTCGCATTTCTCCGTCCATTCAAACTTCTCTGTCTTACGAGTAAGTCGCGTTAAAGGGGCTACTATCTTTACAAACTTGAACGAACCTCCGGTAGTGACCGACCAATCCTACCTCTGGTAGTTGACCTAACCATGGTCATCAATTCATCAGTGGTCCTTTATTCATTCTTGTCAGGATCCTCCATGGGATCCTTCTCAGCAACTATCCCTTCTAGGACAACATCCTCAACCGCTACATCCTCAATATCAACATCATCCGGTCCTGCGTTAGGACGCTCTATTGGATCCACAATCTGATCTCCAATTAGTAATAAAACATCATCGCGTTGATGTTCCTCAACTTCAGGGTTCGGAGTCCCGCTACCATATACGATAACGAACTACGCTTCTATCGCTACATTTATAAGGGTTCCCATAAGGGTTTTAACTGTCAGTACTACGTTAGGTAGTCCGACTATGAACTTGGCAAGAGTTCTTATTATCTTAGTGAACTTATTATCTTAACGTCCCATCATCTCTGAGGTTTATAACGCTTGGCTCTGATACCATTTCTGTAACACCCCCAGATCCGGGGTCGGGGATCCGGGTCGTCACGGTCTTTCTTTCCACAATATCACTTCACTTAATTAATAAATAACCTTATGCTGTGACCCCACACTAACACACACCACAACCCGTTATAGTCTCAGAGATGAAATTTAAATAAGTACAAGTCTTTGAATCCACAATTTAAAAGTTATTACAACCCAAAATGATTACTTGATAAATTTACAGTTAATTGCCATTATCTGCCACAAGTTATAATTATACATAATTGATTCTCAAAAGTAGATGGTCTGATCTACAATAGATCTACCTCTGCATCTATAGCAGCTACAACATCAACGGGAAGACACACGACGCTTCCCACGCGCTTGCGCTGGGTCTGCTGGAGTCTGGCCATCTTTCCTAACTGTTGTTGTATGATGAAGAAATAAAGCAAGGGTGAGCAGCAAGCCCACCAAAATAATATGTATAATGATTTACAATATATGAGCCTACTCATAATACTCATGAAAGTCTTGGTCAAAAGAAATGAACCAAGTTGATATCTTAATGCGATGAAGTCGCAAAATATTCAGTATATATATATATATACATATATACTTTTCAAAATATTGGAAGTCCTCTTCCATGCATAATACACACAGAATTCCAGTGTATAACTGTATAAAAATATCGTTGCAAGGTGATCTCATATATCTAACCTTGTCTCAACGTTTTTCTGAAAATCTTTGTCATGCATAAGATAATCATTTACTAGATATAAGTTTAAAAGATGAAGTTACAAAATACTCCAATATACTTATATCTTTTCCAAATACTACTTGAACTACCACCATTCAAGTTATAATTAGTTTCCAAAGTTCATCACATAGACGAGACTACAAGATAATACTTGAATAGATTCAACCTTTAAAATATCATCAAAATAAAATGAAGTTATGAGATACTTCATTTGATGCAAACATTATTTTGAAAACTTGACCCTGCCAACACTCAACAATCGCCCAACCGTAGCCTTTCTATCGAAGTGCTTTGGGTAGTGTTGCAGAAATATCCAATTGGATGATGAACTCATTACGGGAGTTTACCGCGCCAGGAAGACCACTTACGATGATCAGTCGTAGTAGTACAACCCCACCATTTTCTACATGTAGAGGAGAGCCTGTCGGATTTACTTGTCAACAGAACACTGAACTCCTAAGGAATGGACCGCCTTAGCGGAACTTCCAGGCCATTTGGGCCAATATAATAAGGCTGGGCCGGCGCTACTCGACCACTTACGCCACTCCTAGTTCAGATGAAATCCATGACTCTGAAACGTAAAGCTCGTTTCCCCCCTTTCCCCAATTAGAAACTTGTTGATACGGCTCCACCAAGAAGTCGTACCTAGTTGGAAAGGAAAACTCACCGATATTTCCCAGGCGATGCCTGTTAATGGATTAACTTGTTCCAAGAATTTTACTTCCCGAATATTGGGTAAGTAATCAAAAACTCTTTTACCAAGACAGCAACCTTGTTGCGAATATAAAACACACCACCGAGCCGGATCCCCCAGGTTTTGAGCGAGTATTTAAATCCCCTTTTTAAAAGGAAGATCTTAAATATAAAAATAGTTTTGGGATCCGCTCTAACTTTTGAAAATCATTTTAAAGACTCGAAAACACTTTAAAGAGTGTTTGGAGTAAAACTGATTTAATGAAGTAAATCAGTCCCCAGAATATTTAGAAAATGTCTGAATATTATTATTTAAATAATATTCCCATAAAAATAATCTTTATAAAATAATTGAAGTAGAAGTATTAAAACTTATACTTCAAATGAATAGCAAATAATCAAAGATATACTTATACGAAAGTAATATCTTTATTTGAATAATCAAAAATAAGTTTGATTATCGACACCTTATTCTTTAATAAATTAAAGAATATATCTCAGCAAATAATCGGAGTCATAGATCCTCAAATGAATATTCAAATAATATTCAATAAATAAAATAAGCTGAGTCATAATACCTCGAATGAATATTATAAATAATATTCATTAAATAAAATAAAGGAGTCATACATCCTCAAATGAATATTCAAATAATATTCAATAAATAATGTAAAGGAGTCATAAGTCCTCGAATGAATATTCAAGATAATATTCATTAATAAAATAAAGTTATCGAATAAACCTTATTCGATTAATAGTCTGGAAACTATAACCATATATATATATATATATATATATCCATATCCATATATACAAAATTACTCGGGATCCTCGACTCCCGGTTTTAGAAAATATTTTCACCTTTGGGTCCCTATACTAAGGGTATATGCAAGTTACCGCTATCCTCTAGCATAGGTATTATCAACTGAACCAACAGATATATATTCCAAGAATATGAAACAGGCATGCATATATACCATATCACATGCTACAATATATCGCATCATTTGCTAATTATCCAACATGCATCTATCGCAAGATAATGCAAATACATATATTCATCACAACAACAGTATAACGGATAGAATACTTGCCTGAGCGACTGGGGTTACGAATGGCTCGGGACGAGTCTGGTAACCTATAAACAACAAGTAAGTTGGAATTAAACCAAAATCACTTGTAAATCTTTACTTTAACTAACTTAGACTCTAACGCTTGTTTTGCGCTCACTGATTTGCTTAAGTCACTCGGGTACCCTCGGCTCCACCATTTTTAATAATTTAACCTTTACGAGTTTTAAAGCGATTCCTTCGCGAATGTCTTACCAACTGCCTAACACACTTACCATAAATGTTTCATACATTAATTAACCCTTTTTGGTCTTTAACCTACATTTCAAAGTAAGGCGAGGGAAAAAGTTTCGTTCGCGAAACGCCGTTACTTGAAACGGTCGTTTCTCCTAAACCGTAAATCGGAATCGAACGAACTACATATCAAAACGAAGCTCGTAACATGAGCTATCTAAACATGGCAGTGGTCACAATCTAGCAGGGGGTTCTCGGGTCCTAATGTTATGCACAAAAACAGTCTAAAGAAAATCGGACGTTACGACGGCTATGTTTACGCGTTTTCCCAATTTTAAACCATTCAATACCAACCACAAATCAACCCCAAATCAATAATACAACCAATATCCCTCCAAACCACATCATAACAGCCCCAACAAATCCACATTAACCATTTATACTTATTCCTCACATGAACTAAAAGCTTTACTTAGGTTCTTTAACTAATTACCAAGATTTACAACTCCAACAATGCAACAAAACCAACTAATCTCTACAAACTCAACCAAACTTCAACCAATCAAGCATCATGCTTCACATATGCTATATCAAACACATTCAATCCTAATTACTCAAAACTAAAGTTAGGTTTGTAGTTTATACCTTCCTTGGAGAGTGGAGAATCAAGAGAATGGCTTGGAATCACCTTTAAAGCCCTTATCCAAGCTTAATCTAAACAAAACTTCAAGAACACAAATTTTAGTTCTTGAAAACACTATTCACCATCTTCTTTCATGATTTATAGAAAAATATTGGCTTGGAATTAGAAGCTTAAACTTATAGGAAGTATGTAACTATCCATGGGGAAGCATAGATAATTACCTTGCTAAATAGTAAGTGGAGGAGCTTGGACTTTCATTTTTTAAGAAAAAAACCCGAGAGCTTGAAGAAGAAGAAGAGATATTTTTGTGTTTTGCTTGGTGAAATGAAATGATTTGCTTGGTTGGTTGATTTTTGTTGTTTGCTTTAGTGAATTACCTAGTTGCCCTTGGTTTTTGTGTGGTTAAAAAGTCACCACATCTCCTTCCTTTCTTGTCATGCCTATGTCATCCTCATGATGTCATTCTCCCTTCCTTGTCCTCTTTCTATTGGTTGGATGACATCATTCTCACTAATCCCTTTGATTAACTTCCTAATCGTTTGCCTAATGACCGCTGATCTGTTATACGGTTCGCTTAACTTTCGTTTTCGTTTATCGTTTGAGGGATCATACCCGGGATCTTATTACTTAGGTTCCCTTAACCTTTCTCAATATATTATATTCCTTTTATGATCATCTCCTATAATCCTTTTATTTAAATCCTTTTTATCCTGTTACCTTATACTCAATTCTCTCCGTATCTTGTGGATTTCCGGGAAAAACCAAAGTGTTCGGAATTGGATTCTGACGATCTTTACATACACTTATATACTTCATAGAGTACTAATAATATCCCATAAGATCAATAACAGAACCCCTACATAGCGTGGCATGAAAAGTTTTCTCGTTCAGCAAAAACACTATTCATAAGGGTTTCAAAATTTCTCAAAAATTGGGGTTATTACAATAAACCAACTAAAATGGTGACATTCCCAATGAAGTCTTGTATGCTATTCTATATGCCCAAACAGCTTCATCCAGCTTCAAAGACCAATCTTTCCTTGATGGACACACAAATTTCTCTAAGATACACTTGATCTCTCTGTTAGACACCTCTGCCTAATCATTCGTCTGCGGGTGGTAGGCTATAGTAATGCGATGATTCACATTATACCTTGCATCATGGCAGTGAATTTTGATTGAAAAAATGTGATCCCTCATCATTGATTATGACTCTTGGAGTCCCAAAGCTTGTGAATATTTGCTTATGAAGAAAATTAAGCACCACCTTCGCATCATTTGTCGATAAAGCCTTGACTTCCACCTAATTTGACACATAATCGACCGCCAACAAGATATACTGATTATTGAAAGTTGAGACAAATGGCCCCATGAAGTCTATTCCCTACACATCGAAGACTTCAACCTCGAGAAGCACAGTAAGAGGAATCTTATACCTTTTAGACATATTATCCACACGCTGGCATCGATCACACTTCAAAACAAAGTGATGCGCATCCTTAAACAATGTAGGCCAGAAGAATCCCGCTTGAAGGATATGAGCTGCTATCTTCTCTCCACCGTAGTGGCCTCCATAAATAGTTGAATGACAGTCTCGCAAGATCCCCCCACCCCGTTTCGCTGTACGGAATACATCTCCTGATGATTTGGTCAACTCCTTGCCTAAACAGAAATGGCTCATCCCATATGTACCACTTCACCTCATGAAGAAACTTCTTCCTTTGAGCGTACGACAAGTATGGAGGCATAACATTACTCATAAGGTAGTTCACAATATCTGCAAACCACTGTTCTTCCTCTTGCACTCCAAATAACTGTTCATCGGGAAAAGACTCTTTATCAATGTCTTATCCAGAGAAGTTGCATTTGGATCTTCCAAACGAGAGAGATAATCAGAGACTTGATTCTTAGTACCTTTTATGTCCTTGATCTCCAACTAAAATTCCTGAAGCAAAAGAACCTATCTAATCAATCAAGGCTTCGAGTCTTTCTTCGAGACGAGATATCGAATTACAGTGTGATCAGTGAAAACTGTCACCTTCGTCCCAAGTAGATAAGATCGAAATTTCTCAAAACCGTAGATAATAGGCAAAAGTTCTTTATCAGTAGTAGTATAATTCAGTTGAGCACAATTTAGGGTGTTACTAGCATAGTAGACCACATGAAATATGTTGTTCTTTCTCTACCCAAGAACTGCTCCAACTGCATAGTCACTTGCATCGCACATCATCTTAAAAGGTTCATTCCAATCAGGTGCAATTATGATAGGTGTCATGATTAAAATCTTCTTCAAGAAATCAAAAGCAGCTAGGTACCCATCATCAAACTTGAATGGGACATCCTTCTCAAGAAGATTGCACAAAGGTTTGGAAATTTTTGAGAAGTCCTTAATGAACCGCCTGTAGAAACCCGATGACCAAGAAAAATACGAACTCCCTTAACAGAAATTGGCGGGGGAAGATTTTCGATGACCCCCACTTTGGCTTTGTCTACCTCAAGACCCTTACTAGAGTCCTTGTGCCCAAAAATAATGCCTTATCGCACCATAAAGTGACATTTCTCCCAGTTGAGAACTCATTGGTCTCCACACACCTTTTGTAAAACGTCACCAAGATTCTGCAAGCACTCATCAAATTAATTGCCAAATATAGAGAAATCGTCCATGAACACCTCCACATTCTGACCAATCATGTCAGAGAAGATAGCCATCATGCATCTCTGAAATGTGTCCGGTGCTCCACATAAACCAAAAGAAACCCTTCTAAAGGCGAAAGTACCAAATGGACAAGTGAAAGTAGTCTTCTCCTGATCTTCTGGAGCAATGCAAATCTGATTATAGCCCAAATGGCCATCCAGAAGACAGTAGTACTCATGCCCAGCCAATCTGTCAAGCATCTGATCAATAAATGACAGAGGGAAGTGATCTTTTCTCGTGGCCTTGTTCAGCTTCCTGTAATCCATGCAAACTCTCCATCCCGTGACTGTTCGAGTAGGAATGAGCTCATTCTTCTCATTAGCAACAACTGTGATACCTCATTTCTTTGGTACACACTGAACTGGACTCACCTAAGAACTGTCAGAAATGGGATAGATGATCCCTGCATCTAGCCACTTAAGAATTTCCTTCTTTATAATTTTCTTCATGATAGGGTTAATCCTTTTTTGTTGCTCAATAGCAGGCTTGATACTTTCTTCTAGCAGAATTTTATGCATACAATATGAAGGGCTGATTCCCTGAAAATCTGTTATCGTCCATCCAATTGCCGATTTGAATTCTCTCAGAATTTTTAAGAGTTTTTCCTCATCACTACCTGAAAGGTCAGATGCAATAATAACAGGCAAAGAAGATGCATCACCTAAAAAAGCATACCTTAAGTGTTCACGTAAAGGTTTAAACTCAAGTGTAGGAGCTTCCTCAATAGATGACTTGAGGCGCTTAGGAGATTTGTTCAGCTCCTCCATTCCAAGAGATTCAAAAGGCATATCCATCTTCCTCTTCCATGGAGAAGCATTCAGATATTATAACTGCTCATCCCCTTCATCATCTTCTCTATCAGAGTTCCCCAATAAGGCCTTTTTTAAGGCACCCGACCTTAGCAACTGATCAAGTTCTGAAGTAACCACAAAATCGACCAACTCCACCTTTAAGCACTCCTCATTTTCCATAGGGAACTTCATAGCATTTAAAACATTAAAAGTAACATCCTTCTGCACATCAATCAAGGTTCGGTCAATAGCCAAGAAAGGTCTTCCCAAGATTATGGGAATCTTTTTATCCTCCTCAAAATCCAGAATCACAAAATAGCAAGAAAGATGAGTTTATCCACCTTGACCAAAATATCCTCAACAATACCTCGTGGATAAGTAATAGAACGATCGGCCAACTGAAAAGTCATATGAGTAGGCTTTGGATCCGGTAAGTCCAACCTTTTGAAGATTGACAAAGGCATCAGATTGATGCTAGCTCCCAAGTCACATAAGCATTTATCAAATGACATCTTTCCAATAGTGCAAGGAATAGTGAAGCTTCCAGGATCTTTAAGCTTCAGAGGCAACTTCTATTGCACCACATCACTGCATTCCTCCGTGAGAGCAACTGTCTTTAAGTCATCAAGCTTCACCTTCCGAGAGAGAATACCTTTCATAAACTTCGCATAACTAGGCATCTTCTCAAGAGCTTCATCAAAAGGTATGTTGATATGAAGTTTCTTAAACACCTTCAGAAACTTCTCAAACTGCTTATCCAGCTTTTTCTTCTGCAGCCTCTTAGGAAAGGGAGGTGGAGGATAGGTATGTTTCTCCCTTGTATTACCCTCAGGAGGAGTGTGTTCAACAGTAGTCTTCCTTGGTTTCACTTCAGCTTCCTTCTGCACTACTTCTTCAGCCACAGCTTCTTCATCCGAACCATGAGAATGTCTGGGGTTTACAACCTTCCCATACCTCAATGTAATTGCCTTTACCTGCTCCTTTACTTCCTTCTTTCCTGGAATTTCAGTGTTACTAGGAAGTGTACAGGTTGACGATTTAACAAAGCATTGACAATTTGCCCAATTTGATTTTCCAAGGTCTTGATAGAAACCGCTTGGCTCTTGCACATGAGCCTTAACTCCTCTAGTTCAAATTTTTCATTTGACTGTTACAGCTGGAGTTGTTGCCTTGGTGCATATTGCGGTTGCTAAAAACCAGGGGGGTTGTACCGCTTTGCTGGATACTGCTAATAAGTGTGATATCCCGTATTTTCAGAATTATTATTATTAATATTTGGATATATTTATGTGATTTTTTGATTTGGAAGGAATAAAATGGTGGATATTTTATTCCTGTTTGACGAGTTGGTGTTATTAAATGGTAATGTGCTAATTGTTAAGTGTTATATCGATCCTTGTTAATATATGAAAATATTTACTTAAATGTAATATTTCCAAAAGTTATTTGAAAGCCGATCTTATTGATATCGGTAAATTGAAATTGTTTTGTAATATCTGGGAAATATCGTGCAATTATTTTTATCAATAAATAATTATTATGTGATTAATATGGGAATTTTGGTGAATTATCTGATGACTGATATTTATATTTGGGTGTTTATACGTGATAAAGTGTAAGTATTTTGATTTTTAATATGTCCAGAATAAAGTATAGATAATTATAGTATTTTTCTGGTAATTTTTGGATTGTTATATGACTTTATAAGGATTTATAGATTTAATAATTATTTTATATGTAATTATAAAACTATTTTATAAAGCCGAGAATCGTCCAACTTCAACCGTTTTTGCGTTTTTACAACCCGGAACTCTTCTGAAAACTCCTTCCTAACCCAATTTGATTATTCTGAACATTTTCCGTGTTTTGACTTTTTCGATCCGGAGTACGGTTTGACCCGTACGAGTCCCGGCGCAAAATTTTCGATACGATAATCATTTCGATAGATCAATAAAACCCGTATTCTCGAGACACGGGATAATTTTACATTATTTTCTCCTAGGGTGTGATAGGTCACACAACACTATAGAAGGGGGTTGAATATAGTGTTTATACAGTCAAATAGATTTCGAACACAAGTATGTAATAGTAATCAAGTTTATTCAATATAATAAGCTCTGTTACAAAGTAGGTTAAACTACTTTCTCAGTAATGAACAATATCACTAAGAGCTGCTAGGCTATAATGTATAATATTTCTCGTGAATGATAACACATATAGTGTAAACCCTAAGCTGTGTTTATATAGTACACAATTACAAGATATCTTCTAATTAATATGGAATATAATTTTGTCTCCTAAAATATATCAATCAGATATTATCTTCTATAAGTCTTCTAGCTGTCCAACTCTTCATGTATATCTTCCATTATTTTAGTCCAGATCCTCTCCTGTAAATCAGCCGCATTCCTTATCTGAAGTACTCGTACTTAAGTCCTGATATAAATCCTGATGGGCTTAAGTTCTGTTATAAGTTCTGACTTTAGTAAGTTCTGATTTCCAGTAATTCCTGATATTAAGTTATGAAACTAAACACAAAAGAGTAGACATGACATCACAAATATATCTAACAATCTCCCCCAACTTGTAAATTATGAAAAATATACAAGTTAATAGATTTGATGATGTCAAAAATATTTAAGTACAAATGCAATGAGAGTTTATTTAAACAACTAACTACAACTTACAGTCCTTGTAGCTTTTCCAAATCTACCCGAGTCAATCTGAATCCAAAGTGATTCTTGACAAAGTTTGATATCAGCTTCTCTTCTACATTCCTCAGGACTTGAGCTAATATAGCATTGACTTGCTTCATTTCATCATCTTGACTTCCAATCTGGTAGATTGCAGTCCTAAGTGCTGAGA
Source organism: Apium graveolens (assembly GCF_009905375.1). Classification (NCBI taxonomy): domain Eukaryota; kingdom Viridiplantae; phylum Streptophyta; class Magnoliopsida; order Apiales; family Apiaceae; genus Apium; species Apium graveolens. Next base: position 55,225 of record NW_027417521.1, on the reverse strand, counting down.
TGTGATTTCTTTCCAATCCATCACCAAGTCTGATTACTTTTGGATGAGATGGGTATTCATTATAGCACATGTAACATCTGAGAAATATTATGTAATTATTTTTATCAATAAATAATTATTATATGATTTTATGTGAATTATTTGATGATTGATATTAATATTTGGATGTTTATTTTTGATAAAAACTTAGATATTTTAATCTCTAATTATCCAGAATAAAATATAGATTGCTTTGGTATTTTCTAGTAATTTTTGGAGTGTTATGTGATTTTATATGGATTTATAGAATCAATAATAAATATTTTTACGTGATTATAAAATTACTTTTTAGAATCAGAAATCGTCCCACTTCAACCATTTTTGCGTTTTTACAACCAGAAACTCTTCCGAAAACTCCTACCAAACCTAATCTGATTATTCTGAGCACTTTCCGTGTTTTGGCTTTTTCGATCCGGGATACAGTTTGACCTGTGCGAGTCCCCTCGTGAAATTTTCGATACGTTAATCATTTTATAGATCAATAAAAATTTGTATCCTCAGAAGGTGAGATATTATTACCTTGTTTTCGTATAAAATGTTTTATAGGAAGTTTCATTTTGATAATTATTCAAGTTTCGTATTAAAATCATATCGTCTTTGTAGTTACGTAGCGGCTAAGTAACCTATTTTTGGACCCGATATGTAAATGTAAGTATGAAATTATTAGGTAAATAAAATATGTGATGGTTCTGTCAGCTATGTGTTGTTGTATTATTTATTGTTTGTGATTTGTTGGATGCGGAGATTAATTTTGTAATTAATTATCGAGCTGTATGAACGTAATTCATTTTTTTAAGTAATTTTATTGAATATTTATTCTTATAAATGCAAAAAAAAATTCTAAAATTATTTTTGTTGTTCTATAATTTTAATTATTATTTTTAGGGGTTTATAAAATTTAGAAATAAAATTTTATTAATTATTTATCTTTAAATGATTTTCAGATCTCCTTTAATTGTAAAATCAGTATTTAATTCCAGAATGTTTCAAAAATTATAAAAATTTTATTTTATTAAATTTTGAATATTTCAAGAATTTTCTCAGTTCAGAAATAGATAAATGTTTTATATATCGCTGAATTAAATATATCCCTCTCTTGGAGACCATCAATCCAAAAAAATTTCCAGATCCTACTCTGAAAGCATACTTCATAGGATTCAACATCATTTTGTGGTACCTCAGGACCTCAAAAGCTTCCCTCAAATGGGTTATATGATCAGTCTTTACTAGACTCTTGACTAACATGTCATCAACATAGACTTTCATAGTCTTGCCAATAAGATCCTTAAAATTTTTATTTACCAACCTTTGATAGGTGGCTCCTGCATTCTTAAGACCAAATGCCATAACAAGATAACAATAAACACCAAAGTCAGTGATGAATGATACCTTTGGAATGTCATCCTTGTGCATCTTAATCTGATTATATCCACTAAATCCATCCATGAAGCTCAGCATCTCATACCCAGCAGTGGCATCTATCAAAGTATCAATCTTTGGTCCTTAGGGCATGCATTATTCAGATCAGTGAAGTCTATACACATCCTCCATTTTCCAATGGCCTTCTTCACCATTACAGGGTTTGCTAACCATTCAGGAAATTGTATCTCGTCAATGAAACCACCCTCTAAGAGCTTCTCAACCTCCTGTTTTATAGCTTCTTGTCTTTCCGGGGCAAAGTTTTTTTCTTTTGCTTCACCGTCTTCCGATTTGGGTCCATATTTAACTTGTGAGTAATCAGTTCTGGGTCTATGCCTAGCATATCAGCTACTGACCATGCAAACACATCACAATTTTCTTGCAAAAATATCACCAACTTCCCTCTAAGGGGCTCCTCGAGTGTGGCTCCAATGAAAGTCACCCTCTCAGGATTCTCGGGGGCTAAAAAAATCGAAAACAAGTATTCTGCTGGCTTTCCTCTTTTCTCATCATTCTCTCGGATATCGATATCTTTAATAGGAAGAACCTGCCCTCCAACTCCATCTGCCCTCTAAGAGACTATATAACAGCTTCTAGCCATTTTTTGATCTCCTCTCTCTTCTCCAATCCCATTCCGGGTGGGAAACTTCATAACTGAATGGTAGGAAGAAGGGTCTGCCTTGTAGGAATGTATTCCTGTTCTCCCCATAATAACATTATAAGTTGAACTAGCCTTTACCACCACAAAGTCCAACATTTGCGTTGCTTGCCTTGGTTCCTGACCTATGGTGGTTGGTAACTTGATTATCCCTTCCATGGGGCACTCTACTCCCACAAATCCATATATCGGCATGTCGGTTGGGGTCAATTGGGAGTCATTATATCCCATCCTTAGAAAGGCGTCATGGAGTAAGATATCCACCGAAGCACCATTATCCACAAGGACTCTCTTGACCCGGCTATTTCCTATTATCGGTGTTATGACCAGCGGGTCATCATGAGGAAATTTCACACCCACTAGGTCAGAATCATCAAAAGCCAATGTCACTTCTGTCATGGCCCTCTTCGGGGCTTCTCCAACAATATGCATAACCTCCCTAGTATACGCTTTTCTGGAGTTCCTGGATAATCCAGCAGCAGTTGGTCCTCCAAAGATTGTGTTTATCACAGGCCCTCGAGGTCGCGGCCCTCCAAAAATTGCATTTATAACTGGTCCTCTTGGCTGGGGATTCCGCCCCTGATCGTTTTGGTCCCTCCTACGATCTTCAAAGTTCTTTCTTCCATTGTTAATCATATCCCTCCTTCTCCGGTGTATTTATTCAATCTTCCTTTTTGAATGAGGAACTCAATTTCATCTTTCAGCTGTCTACACTCATCGGTGTCATGACCAACATCTTTGTGAAATCTGCAATACTTGCTCTTATCTAGCTTGGCAGGATCAGCATTCAAGGGATTAGGCCAATGAATATCTCGTTCTTTCTCGATATTCATCAAGATCTGGCTTCTAGGAGCGTTCAACTTAGCGTATTCAGTGAACTTTTTCCCATGTCCTCCCTTCTTGGGGGTTGAATCAGGGTTTTGCTCAGTTCTAGGATACTTTTCTTTAATGATATATTCCAGGTCAGTTTTCCATTTCTTCCCTCCAGTGGGCTCATTACTCACTACGGTCTTCCTCATGCTCTCTTCCACCTTTATGTACTTCCCTGCCCTATCCTGGAGCTGCAACATGATTTCAGGGGGGTGTTTGGCCAATGACATCTTGAAAAACTCATCCCTAGATCCTTGTTGCGGTGCTATCATTGCGACCTTGTCATCAAGGTCCAGGACTTTTAAAGCTTCCTTCGTAAAACGATTCAAGTAGTCTCTTAGGGATTCCTTCACTCCCTACACAATGCTCATGAGGGATGCTGAACTCTTCTCATGCAATCTCCAACTGATGAACTGTTTAATGAAATCCTGACTTAATTCTCTAAATGACCCAATAGAGTTTGGGGGTAAACGACTATACCATCTTTGAGCCATACCCGATAGGGTTTGAGGAAAGGCCCGACACTTAATAGCCTCATTCACGGGCTGCAACCTCAGTGCATTAGGGAATGTCCTAACATGATTATCGGGATCTCCCGTGCCATCATAAGCTTTGATAGTCGGCATCTTGAACTTCCTTGAGATATGGGCATTCATTATTTCTTCAGTGAAGGGCGGAGTAGGATCATCAGGATCTCCAAGGGGAAGAAGATTGATTGGATCAGCCCTTGGGACAGCAACCCTTCTCTTTACTGGACCATCCATGTCTATAACAGGAGGAGGATTTCTCCCCCTAGGAGGTACTGGGGGTCTGGTGGTCTGGTGCGCCTCCAAGTCGCGCCTCAGCCTATGAATCTCAGCCTCGTGAGCCCTGATCCTTTCCTGCACTTCTTGGGGATTCATCCCTTGGGTGCTTTGAGGACGTTGGCTACCATCAGCCATCGGCTCTTTCCCAGCACGTCTCCTTCTTGGGGCTACTTCATCATCCGAAGATTCAGAGTCTCTCTCAGTGTAAGGACCATAAAATTCCTGATCCTCAGGTATAGGAGCCGAATCTCGTATGTATGGGGGCGATCGCCCTCGTGCTTCACTTCATCCAGCATGTCCACTTCCTCCAACCTCGGGGTAAAGGGGCATCCCATAAGGGGGGGTTAGTAGTCACAACAGTTGAATATTCGTACCCTATAGGTCGAGAATTCACAGGTGCGTGTAGTTTTTGAACTTGGGGATTTGTACCTTGGATAGCCGAGGGAATCATCCCTTGTGGCTGACGTTGAGTTGCCCCTATCTGGGCTTCTCCTTGGGTGGCTACATAAGTTGAATGAGGAGGTATCTCCACCGTTGACGAAATCACTCGGGTTGTCCACAATGGTGTTCCTTCCTCAAGAGCTCTAATTATTCTCCGTATTCTCGCCATGGTTATTGTTGTGCTTTTCCCACAGACGGTGCCAAATGTTATGGATTAAAAACTAAGATATATAATTGCTGTATTTATTACTAAGGAATGTGAGCTTCGAGGCTCGATTTGACTGCTCTTGTGTCTCGTGACTCGATCTGCCTTAACAAGATGCCTACGTACCTTGCTGATTGCCGAGGATCAAGTCAAAAAATGTAGTTCTGATCTGTAGGGTGAGGCCCCTTATATAGATGTTGGTAGTCCTTGAATTGGACTTGGTATAGGAGACTTGGTGGTCAAGTCTCTGAATTATAATGGACTTTGGAGTCCCAGGAAGTAGGAAGCTGATCCCTTATCCCATGAGGTTCCTTGGAGGCCAATCTACAAGGATTTATATTTCCATCAGGACTTATCTTAATAGCTGTTTTCTCCCTTATTAATTAATTACAAAATTAATTAATATTCAGGGTTTTGGGCCTTCTTTGTTCCATCAGGCCTGATCTGGTCAATCAGGCCTGATCAATGTGTTGACATTTTTGGTCTGAATGTCATACATCTTCTTATTGGGCCTTGCAGCCCAAATCATATGTAATTAATGCAATATTAATTATGTAATCAAGATTTATTTATTCCCTATCATTTGCCCCCCAACTTTTGGGAAACAGTGACTAGGTTTCGCAGAAGTTAAGTTCATTCGTTTCCTTACAGGGTATCATTTTTGCGTAAAGTGTGGAGCGACCTACACATTTACAATGATTTGCCTTTTATTCCTATTATTCAGCAATTATCTTAATTTCCAGGAATTTTTCCCTTAATTCTGGGGTTTTTCCTTAATTTCCAGGAATTTTCCCCTTTATTCTGGGATTTTTCCTTAATTTCCAGGAATTTTTCCCTTTATTGGGGGATTTTTCCTTAATTTTCTGGGTTTATTCCTTATTTTCTGAAATATTATCATATTTCAGAAGATATTTTAAGGAATTTCCTTAATTTTCTGGATATATTCAGAATATAAAATTCTTTTTCAGAAAACCCTTTTTCCTTCTTTTTTCCTCCCTCTTTTTTCTTTTCTTTTTTCTTCTTTTTTTATACCTGGTTCGACCAGGAATCCTGTTCGACCAGGATCCTGGTCGAATTAGCCTCTACTGTGACCTGGTCGACAGGATTTCGAGGAGGGTGCATTCGACCTCAATTCCTGGTCGAATTTCAGCCAGGATTTTTGCCTTGTATATTTTTTTTCTTTTTTTTTTGAATTTTTCGAGCAGGAGATTTTCGACTAGGATTTTTCTTCCCTTTCGGTCAGTATTCCCTGTTTTTGATCGAATTATCCTTCTTTTGGTTTCCCAGGTTGACAGGATTTCGACCTCAATAATTTCGATCAGGATTCTATTGTATTTCCTGGTCGAATGGGTCTCAATTCTGGTCGAATTAAGGCTGTTTTTCAGCCCTAATTGACAGGATTTCGACCTCAAATATTTTGATCAGGAATATGATGTAGATTCTGGTCGAACTGGGTCAAGAGTATATTTCTTTTTGACATATATTTTTGTAATTTTCATATATTTGGACTTGGGCCATAAGTCTGGGCTGGAATCTTTTGGGCCAACCCCTTTCTTGGGCCTGTTTCCAGCAGCCCTCTTTTTTCAAAATTTTGGGCCCATTTTTCTACTAATCTTGGTTTTGCACTTGGCCCATTGGTTCAACTGGGCTTCTTTGGTCCATTTTGAATTGGGCCCTTTTTTAGGGTTTATTATTCAAGGCCCATTTAAACTTGGGTTGGGCCTTAATTCTCAAGCCCAATTTCCAGAATATTCTGGAATTTCTAGACTATTCCAGATTTTACCATAATTTTCCAAAAATTTTCTAAAATTTTCTGGAACATTCCAGATTCTTCCATTTTTGGGCCCAAATGGGCTTTTTTGAGGCCCAATTTGCCCTACCAAGGGCTATATAAGAGTGATGTGTGGGGGGTGTGATTTCACACTTCTCATTTCATTTCTTCCAACTCCCAAACACTCTCCTCTTCTTCCTCCCTCCTCATTTTAGCAAATTTTCGGCCAAGTTCCTTTCAAGGTTTTCAAGTCTTTCCAAGCTTTCCATTGATGGCTGACAAAAATTCCAAGAGAGCGGCCAAGATAGCCTCGGCTTCAAAACGAGGTAAGGATATCGAGATCCATTCTTCATACATGTCTTTGATCGATATGATTAACACTAGGGGGATGAATATCCCTCCACTGTATATCTCGACTCTTTTAATCATTGTAATACTTGGCACAACATAGATTACGATAAATTAAATGCACGTTATAACGTTCTTCCTCCTCTTAGATTAGTTCCAGTTTCCGGTGGTGACCGTACTTGCCACTGGAAACCCAACACTCTTTTTATTTATACAGATGCCCTTGATGCTGGGCTTAGGTTCCCTTTTCATCCCTTCATTCCTCATCTTCTATCTGATTTACAAATCAACCCATGCCAACTTCCTCCAAATGCTTGGAGGAATATTTTATGTTTTATGGTTTACTTCCTTAGGGAAGGTTTTCCCCTATTCGTAGCTGTTTTTAGGAAAGTTTTCCAATGTTACAACAATTCTTCTGGTAATTGTGGTTGGGTCTATGTTAAGCAAAGGCCCAAATGTAAGCATATCTTTAACATCGCGTCTATTCCCGATAACAACCAAAATTGTAGGAATAGTTTTGTCGGGTTATATTGGGAGAATGACGACTGGGGCACACTCTTCAGATCTTCCTTCGGGAAGGTTAGTGATGGTAGCCTCAAATCCATTCACTTAACTCCCGAGGAAACTATTATTTATAACGAGCTTACTCAGAATGACGGCACTACTACCAGCTGGACTCTCTTAGAGGAGTTCTCCCTCATTCCTGTGGGACTATCATCTGTTTCTCAAAAGGGTATTTTTCTTCCCTTCTCAATTTTATTTCATTTCATGCATTATTGACACCACTTATTTTGTTTTTTATCTTGTCTTGCAGCTGCCAAGGAGATCAACGAGGATAACGTGCCCCTCGTTGAGGAAACTGCTAGAATAAAGAAAGCTCGTCTTGCGGACCTGGACACTCGAGGAAAGGCCACGGAGCCTATCTTCTTAAGAAAACACAAGGAGCCCATGGGGGAGGCTTCAGCTGAGGGAGCTGAGGGCCACAGTGCTCCTATTACTGCTGCTGCTCCTGCTGCTGCTACTACAGGCGCCTTCCAGCCTCTCTAGGGATTCCGCCGAGGGGATATCATGGTTGGATCCATGAAGCATGCTTGGGATTGGTCCTACCATGGCGTGACTCCCAAAGATTTTACTCATGTGGCTGCCACCCCTGATCTTGAGAGGATAAAGCTCATGGGAGCTCAGTCTCTGACTTCAGTATGACCTTTTCTTGAATTTTATCTTTCTTACTTGTAGCATTCACTTGCCTTACACTTTGTTTATTGTTTCATTTCAGTCTAACGCCTACTTTCAAGGCGCTGTGAGGCAAGCCGAGTCATGGAAGAGGGCTTCTGACAAGGCCGACAATGCCCTCAGGAGGCAGCAGAAGAAGTATGCTGCTCTAGAGAAGAAGTTCAAGCATAAGGAGGAAGAACTCGGAGAATCTAAAGCCGAGTTGTTGTGCTTCGGGCCGAGAAGGATAAGGCTATAGATAACTATCTGGACTCGGAGGAGTTTGCCCAGTCCATGAGGATAAGGGATGACTCAGTCTTCCCCGGGTTTTTTAGTACTGGTTGGGACACGGCCCTTGGGACCGTGAACGAGGCTTGTCCTAATATTAACCCAGTGGACTATATCTGCCCTGATGACGAGGCTTTGCTGCAAGGTTTCGCACTCGAGTAGTTATCTCGGATCACGTCCCTCAGGACCCGCTTCTTCCTCCTCCCGCGTCTTCTTCCAGGCCTGCTGAGGATGACAAATCTTCCTCCTCCTCCGAGATGACAGGGACTTCTAGCGAGAGTAGAGGGGATGACGATATGGATGCCGAGGGCACCTCAGCTCCTTAGAGCTTTTCCAGCCCTGCGTGGCTTGTTTACTTCATCTTATTTTCAAGACTTTATTTATCAAACTCTTGTAATATTTATTTGATCTATTTTATTTATCGGATTTTATGCTTCCATTTCACGCATTTAGATTACTTGATTTGCCATAGAGATTTCAGATATATTTCAAAAAATTTCTGAATTTCATAAGTCATTGGGATTCATCCCTTACACAAATCTTAATAAACTTCAAAATAAAGCTAAAACATGTAAATCCTAAGCAAGCAAAGCTTTAAGGTGCTTTTCAACCTACTTGTCACCTTGACAAGTGAGAATCATGTTCAACTGCTTCACACATAATAAACCTTCAGGTTTTGTGCATGCCAAGTTCTCAGGACTTCAAAACCATCCATAGTTTCCAGCTTGTAGGTTCCTCTACCTTTAATACTCTTGATCTTGTATGACCCTTCCCAATTTAGGGCAAGCTTCCCTTTCTGTCCTCTACCAGAAGCTTCTACCTTCCTCAAGACAAAGTCACCTTGTTTGAAAAACCTTTCTTTAACCCTTAGGTTGTAGAAAAACGAAGCCTTTTTCTAATATTCCACTATCTTCACATGTGCTTCATCTCGCACTTCATCAATTAAATCCAGGGCTAACCTTTGCCCTTCCTTATTTTCCTCAGCATTGAAAACTTTAATCCTGGGAGAGGAATGTGATATCTCCACGGGAACTACTGCTTCTGCCCCATATGCTAACATGAAGGGAGTTGCTCCAGTTGTGACTCTACAGGTAGTCCTATAGGCCCATAGTATTGGGAGTATCTCATCCATCCAATTATTCCTCGATTTCTCGATCCTCTTCTTTAGTCCATCCAGGATTATTTGATTCGCTACTTCTGCTTGCCCATTGGCTTGCGGGTGAGCCATAGAGGTGAACCGTAACTCAATTTCATTTTCTTCACCGTACTTCTTGAATTCCTCGTTGTTGAATTGTGTTCCATTGTCAGTGACTAGGATGCGGGGAATTCCATACCGGCACATAATATTTTCCCACAGGAATTGTGCAACCTGTTTAGTTGTGATTTTGGCCAAGGGTTTGGCTTCAATCCACTTAGTGAAATAATCAATGACTACAATCAGGAACTTCCTTTGTGTCGTGGCCATGGGGAAAGGCCCCAGAATATCCATTCCCCACATAGCAAAGGGGACGGGTGAGTTGATAGAGGTCAGCATCTCGGGGGGTTGTCTAACAACCGGTGCACGCTTCTGACAGCGGTCACACTTCTTCACATATTCTTTGGCATCAGCCATCATTTCTGGCCAATAGAAGCCTAACCGGGTTATCTTATGAGCTAAGGCCCTGCCCCCCAAGTGTTGCCCACAAATACCTTCATGTACTTCTTCAAGAGCCAAGCGTGCCTCATCGGGCCTGAGATACCTTAAGTAAGGAACCACGAAAGATCTTTTATACAGAATCCCATCTATCAAAGAGTAGCTTAGTGCTCGAACAGCTAACTTCCGTGCTTCAGTAGCATCGTTTGGCAACCAACCGATTTGAATATGGGCTTTAATGCGATCTATCTATGATGTCCCCAGGCCTATAGGAGCTACAAGCTTAACATCGATGCTTCGTGTCTTCAAAACGCGGAAGTATACACTTTCTGAACTTTCTTCTATCTCAGATGAAGCAAACTTTGATAATGCATCTGCCTTAGCATTTTCCTTTCTTGGAATGTGCTCAACATGGCACTCATCGAATTGGGTCATCATAACCCTTACTAGGCGGACATACTTAACCATCGTATCTTCCCTTGCCTCAAACTCTCCCTTTACTTGGGATACAACCAGCTTCGAATCTCCACAGACTTTTAAGTTCCTGACTCTAAGTGTCCCTGCTAGGCCGAGGCCAGCTATCAGAGCTTCATATTCTGCCTCATTGTTCGTGGTCAGGAAGTCTAACTTCATGGCATACTCAATCAAGAACCCATCAGGGCTTTGTAAAACCAAACCTGCTCCACTTGAGTTTTTTTTGATGCTCCATTAAAATAGAGAACCCAATATTCTTTCTCCTTATCATCCTTTTCTTTGTCCCCCTTATCAACTTCCTTGTCTTGAGGTATGGTATCTTCCTGCCCCCCGACTTTTTGGTTGGGTATGGTACATTCCACCACGAAGTCAGCTAATGCCTGGGCTTTTATTGCCGTTCGTGGCTTATACTTGATGTCGAATTCTCCCAGCTCTATTGCCCACTTGATCAACCTCCCACTAGCCTTGGGACTATGAATGATATTTCTCAAGGGTTGACTTGTTAACACCTCAATTTGATGAGCCTGAAAGTAAGGACATAACTTTCTTAAAGCCATTACCAAGGCTAGAGCAAATTTCTCAATAGTTGAATAATTTAACTCAACACCATGCAGAATTTTGCTGACATAGTATACGGGCTTCTGGATTTTCAGTTCCTTCATAACCAATACAGCGCTCAAGGCACTCTCTGAAACGGCTAAGTACAAGTATAAGACTTCATTCAAAGCTGGCTTGGCCAACAACGGAGCCAGGGCCATGTATTTCTTTAATTCCTCGAATGCCTTCTAGCTTTCCTCATCCCATACAAAGTCCTTAATGTTCTTTAATGACTTGAAGAATGACAAACACTTGTCTCCTGACTTAGAGATGAATCATCCCAGCGCAGCAACCCTTCCTGTGAGCTTCTGAACATCCTTGACAGTTTTTGGTGGTTCCATGTCCAGGATTGCCTTTATTTTATCGGGGTTGGCCTCGATCCCTCTCTTGGAGACCATCAATCCCAAAATTTTTCCAAATCCTACTCCGAAAGCACACTTCGTAGGATTCAACATCATTTTGTGGTACCTCGGGACCTCAAAAGCTTCCCTCAAATGGGTTATATGATCAATCTTTACTAGACTCTTGACTAACATGTCATCAACATAGACTTCCATAGTCTTGCCAATAAGATCCTTAAAAATTTTATTTACCAACCTTTGATAGGTGGCTCCTGCATTCTTAAGACCAAATGCCAAAACAAGATAACAATAAACACCAAAGTCAGTGATGAATGATACCTTTGGAATGTCATCCTTGTGCATCTTAATCAGATTGTATCCACTAAATCCATCCATGAAGCTCAGCATCTCATGCCCAGCAGTGGCATCTATCAAAGTATCAATCCTCGGAAACGGAAAACAGTCCTTAGGGCATGCATTATTCAGATCAGTGAAGTCTATACACATCCTCCATTTTCCATTGGCCTTCTTCACCATTACAGGGTTTGCTAACCATTCGGGAAACTGTATCTCCTCAATGAAACCAGCGTCTAAGAGCTTCTCAACCTCCTGTTTTATAGCTTCTTGTCTTTCCGGGGCAAAGTTTCTTTTCTTTTGCTTCACCGTCTTCCGATTTGGGTCCACATTTAACTTGTGAGTAATCAGTTCTGGGTCTATGCCTGGCTTATCAGCTGCTGACCATGCAAACACATCACTATTTTCTTGAAAAAATCTCACCAACTTCCCTCTAAGGGGCTCCTCGAGTGTGGCTCTAATGAAAGTCACCCTCTCAGGATTCTCGGGGGCAAAAGAAATCAAAACCAAGTCTTCTGCTGGCTTTTCTCTTTTCTCATCATTCTCTCGAATATCCATATCTTCAATACGAAGAACCTTCCCTCCAACTCCATCTTCCCTCAAAGAGGCTACATAACAACTTCTAACCATTTTTTGATCTCCTCTCTCTTCTCCAATCCCATTCCGGGTGGGAAACTTCATAACTAAATGGTAGGAAAAAGGGACTGCCTTGAAGGCATGTATCCCTGTTCTCCCCATGATAGCATTATAAGTTGAACTAGCCTTTACCACCACAAAGTCCAACATCTGCGTTGCTTGCCTTGGTTCCTGACCTATGGTGGTTGGCAACTTGATTATCCCTTCCACGGGGCACTCTACTCCCATAAATCCATATATCGGCATGTCGGATGGGGTCAATTGGGAGTCATTATATCCCATCCTTAGAAAGGCATCATGGAGCAAGATATTCACTGAAGCACGATTATCCACAAGGACTCTCTTGACCGGGCTATTTCCTATTATCGGTGTTATGACCAGCGGGTCGTCATGAGGAAATTTAACACCCTCTAGGTCAGAATCATCAAAAGCCAATGTCACTTCTATCATGGCCCTCTTCGGGGCTTCTCCAACAATATGTATAACCTCCCTAGTATATGCTTTTCTGGAGTTCCTGGATAATCCAGCAACAGTTGGTCCTCCAAAGATTGTGTTTATCACAGGCCCTCGAGGTCGCGACCCTCCAAAAATTGTGTTTATAACTTGTCCTCTTGGCTGGGGATTCCGCCCCTGATCGTCTTGGTCCCTCCTACAATCTTCAAAGTTCTTTCTTCCATTGTTATTCCTATCCCCTCGTTCTCCAGTGTATTTGTTCAATCTTCCTTTTCGAATGAGGAACTTAATTTCATCTTTCAGCTGTCTACACTCATTGGTGTCATGACCAACATCTTTATGAAATCTGCAATACTTGCTCTTATCTAGCTTGGCAGGATCAGCCTTCAAGGGCTTAGACCAACGAATATCACGTTCTTTCTCGATTTCCATCAAGATCTGGCTTCTAGGAGCGTTCAACTTAGCGTATTCAGTGAACTTTTGCCCATGTCCTCCCTTCTTGGGGGTTGAATCAGGGTTTTGCTCAGTTCTAGAATACTTGTCCTTAGCGATATATTCTAGGTCTGTTTTCCGCTTCTTGCCTCCAGTGGGCTCATTACTCACTACGGTCTTCCTCATGCTCTCTTCCATCTTTATGTACTTCCCTGCCCTATCCTAGAGCTGCAATATACTTTCAGGGGGGTGTTTGGCCAAGGACATCTTGAAAAACTCATCCCTAGTTCCTTGTTGCAGTGCTATCATTGTGACCTTGTCATCAAGGTCCGGGACTTTTAAAGCTTCCTTCGTAAAACCATTCAAGTAGTTTCTTAAGGATTCCTTCGCTCCCTGCACAATGCTCATGAGGGATGCTGAACTCTTCTCATGCACTCTCCCACTGATGAACTGTTTAATGAAAGCCTGACTTAATTCTCTGAATGACCCAATAGAGTTTGGGGGCAAACGACTATACCACCTTTGAGGCATACCCGACAGGGTTTGAGGAAAGGCCTGACACTTAATATCATCATTCACGGGCTGCAACAGCAGTGCATTAGAGAATGTCCTAACATGATTAGCAGGATCTCCCTTGCCACCATAAGCTTTGATAGTCAGCATCTTGAACTTCTTTGAGATATGGGCATTCATTATTTCTTCAGTGAAGGGCGGAGTAGGATCATCAGGATCTCCAAGGGGAAGAAGATTGCTTTGATCAGCCCTTGGGACAACAGCCCTTCTCTATACTGGACCATCCAGGTCTATAACAGGAGGAGGATTTCTCCCCCTAGGAGGTACTGGGGGTCTGGTGGTCTGGTGCGCCTCCAAGTCGCGCCTCAGCCTTTGAATCTCAGCCTCGTGAGCCCTGATCCTTTCCTGCACTTCTTGGGGATTCGTCCCTTGGGTGCTTTGAGGATGTTGGCTACCATCAACCATCGGCTCTTTGCCAACACGTCTCCTTCTTGGGGCTATTTCATCATCCGAAGATTCAGAGTCTCTCTCAGTGTAAGGATCAGAAAATTCCTGATCCTCAGGGATAGGAGCCGAACCTCGTATGTATGGGGGCGATCGCCCTCGTGCTTCACTTCGTCCAGCATGTCCACTTCCTCCAACCTCGGGGTAAAGGGGCATCCCATAAGGGGGGGTTAGTAGTCACAACAGTTGAATATTCGTACCCTATAGGTCGAGAATTAACAGGTGCGTGTAGTTTTTGAACTTGGGGATTTGTACCTTGGATAGCCGAGGGAATCATCCCTTGTGGCTGACGTTGAGTTGCCCCTATCTGGGCTTCTCCTTGGGTGGCTACATAAGTTGAATGAGGAGGTATCTCCACCGTTGACGAAATCACTTGGGTTGTCCCCAATGGTGTTCCTTCCTCAAGAGCTCTAATTGTTCTCCGTGTTCTCGCCATGGTTATTGTTGTGCTTTTCCTACAGACGGCACCAAATGTTATGGATTAAAAACTAAGATATATAATTGTTATATTTATTACTAAGGAACGTGAGCTTCGAGGCTCGATTTGACTACTCTTGTGTCTCGTGACTCGATCTGCCTTAACAAGATGCCTACGTACCTTGCTGATTTCCAAGGATCAAGTCAAAAAATGTAGTTCTGATCTGTGGGGTGAGGCCCCTTATATAGATGTTGGGAGTCCTTGAATTGGACTTGGTGTAGGAGATTTGGTGGTCATGTCTCTGAATTAGAATGCACTTTGGAGTCCTAGGAAGTAGGAAGCTGATCCCTTATCCCATGAGGTTCCTCAGAGGCTAATCTAAAAGGATTTATATTTCCATCAGGACTTATCTTAATAGCTATTTTTCTCCCTTATTAATTAATTATGAAATTAATTAATATTCAGGGTTTTAGGCCTTCTTTGTTCCATCAGGCCTGATCTGGTCCATCAGGCCTGATCAATGTGTTGACCTTTTTGGTCTGAATGTCATACATCTTCTTATTGGGCCTTGCAGCCCAAATCATGTGTAATTAATGTAATATTAATTATTTAATCAGGATTTATTTATTCCCTATCAAGTTTTAATTATTTCAAAAAAAATTACAGATGTTCGGGTAAATTCTTGGGTTATTGTTACTCATAAATCATTTGTTGAAATCGATGGTTGCAATACGAATCGAGATAATAATGAAAATAAATAAATGAATAAATCAATAAATAACATAGAAATACAGCCTCATTATCTCTCCCTCACCGCCTTTCATCTCTCTGTTGTCAATCTCTCTTCCTCGATCTCTCTAATCTCTCTCTCTCTCTCATTTTTTTTCTTTCTTCTCTACATCTCTCTCACAAACTCCGTCTGCTTTCCTCCCACTTCTCCCCTCTGTTCCGACGGAATTGGTAAGTTCACCGGATTCTTTCTCCTCCGGCTATGTCCCTGTTTTCTGATTGGTTTCTTCGATTCTGTGATGACTGCTTATTATTGATATATATATACATGCGTGTATGTATGGTGTCAGCCTTATTTTTGTTGTTCCTGACGTTGCCGCCTCTCGGAAATTTCGGAGAGGTATGGTGGCGTGTGCGGTTGTGTTGTGCGTGTGTGTCTTTTTCTCTATTACCTGTTGCCTCAACTTGATTTTGATATTAATTATTTTAATTTTTATTGTTCCTGCGGAAATTAAATTGAATCGATTCGTGAAAAATAAAATATTTTACGCGGGGATTATTTTGAAATATCGGTGAAATATACGTAGGATGCCCGGTATTACGGAAACCCGTAGATTTTACCGCCGTCGACGATGAGCTTCGGTGAGTCGACGGTGGACGGTGATGATTTTAATCTGAGTCCTATGTTTATAAATTAAATAAATTAGTTCATGATATTAATTACAAAACGAAAACGAATAATGATTAATAAATTGAATTCGTATTGGTGGTTGGGATTGATGAATTGGATTGTGGACTGGATTGTATTGCGATTGTTGTTGTGTTTTGATGTCGATTTGATTTCGACGGGTAGGCCGATAAACAAAGGAAACGCTACCCGATTTTCGGGAAATTGATTCCGAAAATACGGGAGTGTAACCCGCAATTATCGGAGACGTCGAATAACCATATATAATTATATTATATGAAATTAAGTGTGATTGAGTCAAAATAATTTATAAATAATCGATTGCCCTATTTTTCAAAATGACGAGTATACGTATTTTCCGAAAATAAATACCGAACCAAGTTTCAAAGATGTGGACCATGATTACTATTTGTATTTCAGTAATACATATAAATATAAATCGGGTTATGAAATCGTATGGGTAGAAGTTATAGTGGTATTATGTTAAGCGAGACGATTATCTGAATTAGGGTATTTTAACCCTGTTGGTCCTAGTCGGAAAACCCGAGGATCGACATCGGACTAGGAATGATATAGTGATTAGACATCGAGATCAATGAAGTTCCAAGCGAAGGGCCTGAGTGTTGGGATCTTATCCAAAATGGGATAGTAGTTTGATGATAAAGCCGAACGTTCAAGTCGAACCAAAGTCAACTAGTAAATAACGATTAAAGCTTATAGAAGCAAGTATTCCTGATTTTTCTTTTAAAATACTGCAAATATTTCTTCGTTCCTATTCTAAGTTCAGAATAGTTAAATCTTTTACATTTTGTTGCAATTACTCTTATTATGCATGTTCATTTCATTATTGTTCCTATAATTCGATTGCTCTCTTGAGCAAATACCCATTCTTTTGGGTTATTTGAGAACCCTAAATTGGGATGTTTTGGATTCAAAATGATTTGACATCAAAATACTTCACGGGCTGGATGATGATGATGTGTAGGATTAAGTGTTCTTAATCCTAAGGACTGGAATGTTTCCGTATCCTTAAGATGGGCCGTAGAGACTGGGTACCCGACTGGATCTATATAGGTAGGTATAGATGTGCACTGTATCCTGGCTGATTACCAGGATATAGGTGTGAACTAGTATCCAGTCTAATTTGTTGTTGATCGCCATTAACGACATTCTCTCTCAAAAAGTTTTATGATTCCAAAACCGGACAAAACCCTGATTCAGGAGATGAATTTAGGAATCGATTGTCAATTTTGGATTTATAATTGAAGACTGATAACAACCAACGTTTATTCGCTTAACTCTCTCAAATAAATAGAATAGTCTAAAAGTGTTTAAAGATTTTGTCCAGAAAATTTCATTTGGTATTAATGCTTGAAACTCAAATTATATACTTGCTGGGCATTTTTGGCTCACTCTTGCTTTGTAAATTCTCATTTCTTTCAGAAGCAGATAAGGACAGAAGTGAATAGCTTTTGTTAAACAGAGGAAGCTAGAGAAATCTTCGATGTGAGAGGACGAAGATGTTAGAAAAATATGACAACGACGTTAGCATAAAGGTATTTACATTTGTATTGTAGTTGTTGTGAGTTGTAGAAGGTTAGATTCTTGTTTCATACCATAACTTATAAACGATCCGGATTCAAGGGGTTAATGGAATATTCTTTTATTTTATGTAAAGATTGTTTCGTGACACCAAATCTTGACCCCGGATTTGGGTTGTTACAGCACAGACATTTCTCTTTCAGAATAACCTCAAGTTTAGCAGAATCCTTCTTCATTGGAATTTCACTTCCATCATCTTCAACTATATTTGGAATGAATTCTATAACCCTTGATCCAGAAATTCTTGCTTTATCCCTTATGGTCTTCATGATGAAAGTTGACCATCTCCTAGTAATCTCAGACTTTATCTCCAAAAGATAATAAAAGAATTGAAGTTCTTTCAGAGATTTGTTCAGCACATCTGATTCTGACATTCTGTATGTTCTTCCATCTTAAAGAAACAAAATCAGCTTTTCTTTGACATTACTTTTATCATGAGCATCCAGTACCACTTGAACAGATATAACCTTGTCAAGGTATTTCTGTGTAACTTCTTCAAGAGGTTTGTCAGTCAATAAAAATGGATCTTTATTAAGTACTTCAACTCTTGTCTTGATTTTGACTTCTTCAGAACCTAATCCAGCTCTGTCTCTTGCTTCTCTAGCTTTCAATCCAACAGTCATGAAATCAAATAATAGTTGACTTTTCTTAGGATCTGATGGAATAACATTCTTCCATAGGAGTTTTCTCTTATCAGTAACTGTCAAATTATTCAAATCAACTTGAGCACTGTTAGAGGTTGATGTCTTGATGACTTGATCAGAATTTGATATTTCTTCTATAGCTTGTTGTTCTTCACTCTGAACAACTTGAGCTATGTCAGAGGTTGTCTTAGATTCTTCAGTTATCTTCCTTTTTTTCAGAGTTTCAACAGTTCCATCTTCAGCAGTTGTATCATCAAAAACTTGAATCATTTTGCACACTGGTTTCATCAGGATTTGAAGAATCTTCATCTTTTGTGTCTTTGTTGGTTCATCAATCTTTCCTTTCCCTTTTTCCTTGGGATCAATTACAACTTGTGATCTTGTCTTGGGCTTTGAAGCCTCAGAGCTTTCCTTGATCACAATGCCTTTTACCTTAGGTCTTGGAGGTTTCTTTGCATTAGAAGCTTTAGACTTAAGATTTGTCTTCTCAGATGCAAATCTAGCTTCTTCCTCCTTTAAAGTCTCTAAATCCATTCCAGGATTATGCTTGAGAAATAGTCTTCTAGCAATTTCTTCATCAAGTGTCTGAATCTTGGGATCTTTATAATAGACAGTAGTCTCCCTTCCTTTAAGCTTTAGAGTTTGCAAAAACTTCTGAGAGTCTTTACTTCGTTCTTGAATGAGAATATCAGAACTTGATATAAGACTTTGATCATCAAAACTTGCTTTCAGAGTTTGAGCATCTATAGCTTTAGAACTTGTCTTCTTCTGTGTAGAAGATTTGCTAGAATCAGAAATTAGTTTACTTGAAGAAACTTTGCTGCTTTGCCCTTGACCTTGACCCTTGCTAGGGTTTCCCTGGTCATCTTCTTTATCATCCTTCTTCTTCAGTACTTGACTAGTAGAGCATTTGGACTTCACTACCTTCTCCCCCTTTTTGGCATCATCTGGTTCGAGTAGAGATAGAAGAAGTTCTATTGAAGATTGGATTTCATTCAGTTGAGCTTGTTGAGAGGCTTGATTCTGCAGGACCTCAGTCAGTTGGGCCAGTTGCTGTTCTTGAACCTTCTCAATTACCTCTACTTTCTCATGAATAGGTCTGATAAACCTGTTCTTGTCTAGCTTGAGCATCAGGTCCAGCTTATCAGCATTTTCCTGTAGTTTATCGACCTTGGCATGAGTAATGGAGTGTTGACCTTGAAGGCTTTTAGTACTGAGAGATGTGACTTTAAGTTGAGCTTTAAAGTCAGAATTTTTCATCAACTCATCAGCTTTTACAATATGATCTGATAGAACTTTGGAGTTTGGAATGAAATCAGATTTATTCCACTTCTTGGTCCATTCAACTCCTCTGTGTGTTTCTTCCCATGGAACATGAGCTTCTTGTTCAACAAACTTTTTAAGCAATACCTCTTTTCCAAGAATTTGAGTTGGTGTATTTACTGGAGCTGACTCTCCAGAACTTGCAAGAAACTCATCATCTTCTGACAACACAAGTGTGTGTGTGGCTGTTAGAGATTCTAGTACAACTTCATCTGTTTCCACATCTAGAATTGGAGTAGTTGGAACTTCAGCATTTAGTGGAGAAACAGGTGGAGTTGTCACTTGTCCTTGTGGTGCTTCCAGAAACAGGATAGATGGAATGATCAGCCTATGAAGGTCAATTTCAGGACTTAATCCTGAATCTTCAACTAGAACATTTTCTTTGATAGGAGAGACAGGAGGTGTGGTCACTGTGTCATTAACAATGTTTTTAGATTGAGGTGGAGGTGGAAAGGCTTCAATCACTATTGGTCCTGATGAGATCAGATTTTCTTGATCCCCTTCCTCAGCTTCTTGAGCATCCTCAGAGTGAGGTTGTGCCATATGCCTTCCTGCTCTCATTTTCTTTGATCTCCTGGATAGTGGAAGAGTAGCTTGAGCAGCATCAGAACTTGAAGTTCTTTTCCTCTTTAAAATATCAGAACCCTCAGCTTCAGTTTCCTTCTGAGGAGTTACCTTTTCAGCTGCTACCTCCTTCTGAAAAATTTCTTTTTCAGCTTCTATTGCCACAGATTCTGATGCATGAACCTGGACTTGCTCCTTGTTGGGTCCCAATGTGTTTGTAGAAGGGGGGTTGAATACAAACGTTACCAAATAATCGAATAAAATGCGGAATAAAAAATGTGAAACAAAATTCAAGTTAAATAAAAATATTATTAAACTTGAAATGTGTTACAACAACTGTATCGATTACAAGGTATTAATCTCAAATCAATTATCACAAATTTAGAATAAATTCGACATGAACTTTTTCTATTTTTGCAATAATTAGAATCAAATGCTAAACGCGATTTGAGATTAAGTTCTAGGGATTTTGATCCGCTAGATTGTTACACAAGAACAAGACAAATAATTCTAGTGGTTGAATTTAACATTAACAAACTAGAATTTGATCTTTGAAATAAGCAGATGAAAAATGATATGTTTCAGAGGCGGCTGCTTTCTTTTTGTTCTTGAATAATGAAGTGAATGAATGAGTTGCTGCTTCTCTGCTTCTTTTTAAGTCAATCAACCGAATGCAAATGAACTGGTATGACAATCCCTTTAAGCTTGCATGACTTTCGGTAGGACAATGTATTTGAGCTAGCAAGACAATTAAAATGAACTACAATGACTTTCGGTAGGACAATCAATTGTCATACCGATTGTCACATTAGTTCAAACAGTTTGTCTTGCTGAAATTAAATAGATTTAAATCCTAATAATAATTCTGATAAGACAATCCTTTTGAATTAGCATGACTTTCGGTATGACAATCAATTGTCATACCGATTGTCATACTAGTACAATCAGTTGTCTTGTTGAATTAAACAGATTTTAAAACCAATTTAAATTCTGAAAATTCTTAATATTAATTCAGAATTAATTAATCAATTAATTTAATTAATCAAATAAATTAATCTTTGCAGATATAATTTATTTTCTTAATTAAATTATATGACTTAATTAATTAATAGAGAATTAATACTAACCCTGAGCAGCAACCAATCTTCTGAATATCTTCTGAAAATCACTGAGAATTATGAATCAATTCCGCCACTTCAACGTTGACACTCGATGTACTGTCTGGTTCATGAGTGACTAACTTCCGTGACGTTTCTTCATGTCTTGACTTTGACACTCTGATTTTCTTCAGATTAAATCCTTGTAATTTATTGATACCCTGACGAGATCTCTGTCACTTGATTAAATCCACGATCTTGATTTATATCACTGAGGCATGATCAACTTCTTGAACTTCTTCCAGTGAATTAACTCCTCAAGTCTGTAGATGAACCTTGTTTCTGAATCCTTTGACAGATATTACTTTGCGAGATCTCTCTGACGGTCGATCCACTATTTACTTATTACATTCTTATTTGAGTTGAGTTGAATCCTCGAATATACAAATAGGCCTATGACATATGACTTACAATCTCCCCCTATTTGTTTGTTAGACAATAACACACAAATACCTAGAGGATAACTCAACTAACAAATAAGAAAAAGATATAAAAAGAAATGTAAAGTAAATAGTAGAAAAGTTCTGGATGAGATTTAACATTTTCCAGATTCCAAGTAGATGTTCCTCTAGACTGAACATATCTTCAAGTAGTTCCATCTTCATTTGTACAACCACATTTCCTGTTGAGAAGCCCATATCTCTTGCTTCTCCCCCTATGAGAATCAACTGATTAAAGAAGATCACCTTCGTTTTACCACCTCTCCCGTACAATAGGATCCGCAGATAAAAACCAATGGTACTCCCCTAACAGCTTCTTCCCTTATCAGAAAATCACCTTGTGTTTACCACCTCTCCCGTACAATAGGATCCGTAGTTACAAACAACAATGGTGTGGTGTAGTGTACATATGATCTTTTTCTTCCTTCCTGCTATTTCTCCCCCTTAGTTGAGGAATCCTCCAAACTATTACTTGAGCTTTTATCTCCCCCTTAAAGAAGGAATGTATGCCGTCGTTTGAAGGAGTTCTCATATTTCACTTGGTTGGAAAAGAAATAACAAGTAGTTTCTCTTTCTTCCTCACTGTGAGTGTGTGATTGTGTTTTAGTGTACCTCACATGTGTTTCACTCTTCTCTCCACTCGTGTTTACACTCTTTCTCACAAGTGTATCACTCCTCTCATAGCTCCATATTCCAGCTGTACCTGCAAGGAAAATCACCTTAGCCATCCTTAAGGAGGTCACAGGTGGTGCAATGGGAGTTCACAAATCCCCATCCTTGTTAAACTCGTCAGATGAATCTGAGTCATAATTTACAAGTTGCTAGTTTCCTTTTTAGGGTTCCAGATTTGAATTCTGGGAAGGTAAACAATGATCCAAAAAATTTAGCATAAAGATCACAGTTCCCTTCTAATGCCTGTGAAGACATTTCCTTGTGACTCATCAGGTAATATCTGAATCATTGTCAACAAGTTGCCGATCTGCACCTATGTCAGATCCACTATCCGCAGATGCATCCAGGGGATTTAAGCCTGGGGAGGTAGACACTAACCACTGACATATGGCTTTTGGATCAGTATCCTCTCCTAACACCTGTAAAGGCAATTGGTCCACTAACGAACCTTGAACAATCGAATCTGACCTTAAAATGGTCGAAACTCTTGTTTCCGTCAACTCATCCTTTGTGTGTGTAACCTCTCCTTGTGCATCAAGAATTGTTTATGTTTGAAGTGGTGACACTACATCGGATACCTTGGCCGACAGGCAAAATTCAATAGACTCACCCTGTTGAGAGAATGAATCTAGTAACTGTTTTTGTGCCTTTTCAGCCATTACATCTTTTTGAGAAGATGTATGGGGGCTAGCAGTTGTCTCGGTTTAAATACTACTCATCTATGTAGGAGACAGAGCTACTGGGTTGACTACAGAACCTTCCTTATGTGGTGCACTAGGCACTATCTCCCTCACGCTCATTCATACTACTTTTAGTGGTAAAAGAGTGTTGGTTGGTTCTGTTTTTGTGTTTGTCTTTACAGTCTGGGATAGACGTTGTGGGTTTTCAACCTCATGACTGTCAATGAAAGAAAGTCATTGGAGACTGAACCTGTAACACAGAACATATGGTAATAGAGAGAAAATGATTTACAATAGTGATTTCAAAAGATTTTACATGACATAAGAAATCACTAATGTAGAAAGAAGTTTAATTTTTGTTTTTCAATATGAATGAGTTTTTGATAAAACATTGATCACTTAGGGTAAAGTCTAAGTAATTCTCATTCATGTCAAAAGCTTACAAATATCTGCAACATAATGTTAACAAGATATCATTGACCGATACTTGTCAAGTACTTTAGATACTAATTGTTATGTTGCATTATCAATATACCACTGCACATATAAAACAATATGATTGTGCATAGTGATAAGATAGTTATTAATATGACGACTCTACTTATTCATATAAAATTATAACTTCTGTTAGAGTGCCATACCATGTCCTTGACGATTGCTTGAGCAGTATACTAGTTCATACCAACCTGAAGTGAGATTGTGAAGAAGAGATTGCATAGTCCAATAGATCTGCAACTGCAAAGTCCATGAACTGTGGTGCATTGACTTCCTCTTTTGACTCATCAACCAGGAGTACACTTGTACACATCTTACTAGAGTACAATTCCAAGTGTAATGTGCAGCAGGTGCCTGATATGTCGTAATATTCTCAAGTCTCGTCACTGGTGCTATATGTTAGATACTGCTTCCTGATAATAACCTAGCACAATATACAAAATTACAATGATAACATTCCCAGCTTGCAAACAGCCATATCCCTCAGATAAACCTTTGCTGTTATCTCCAAAGGTAATCAGGGGGCCAGCTTTCTCAATCCACATCTGATAGCAGGGCTCTATCTCCGGTCATATGTCTTGATGATCCACTGTCAGGAATCCACACTACCGATTACACCTGTATACTGCCCTGCACTTCAAATGGATTAGACCTTCTTCGGAACCCAAACTTGGTTGGGCCCGGCATACTTGTAGAACTGACCTTTGTCAGACAAAACAACATTTTTAATTTTAATGGTCTCAACATTCTCAATGACTGAACATTTGACCTTGTAAACAGCCTTAACAAATTTCTGTTTAAGCTTAGGCACAAATGTCTCCTTTCTAGCCTTAGAAGGACTAGCAGTCTTAGACCTATCATGCTTCTTGTTATTCACATGCTGACGAGGAGTAGTCTTATCAGTAGACACATGCTTACCATTAAAATAAGCATACATCATATTAAAAGCACAAGACATACAATTAGAAACACCACATGCTTTATGAGAGTGTTTAACAACAGGCAATTTATGCATGGTAGACATGGCATTATTGTTATCCAACTCATGTGTGTCTGAGTTAGTCTCGGTTGCTTTCACAACTTTGACTGGAACTTTCGACTCACTTGACTTGGAAACAATCTTCTCATTAGCATGATCTTCAGCACGTATTTCTTCTTGAATAACAGAAGAGGTCGCATCAAATGGTTCAGCAATTGATGCTTTATAGAGGGGTTCATCAACACCCTTAAGCACATGTGGTACTTCCCTCCCTTTAGCACATACATGAGGAGGGGAGTTTATGCCTAATTCTCCAATAGCAGCATTGTAATCATAACCTATTCCAGATGTTTGATTAACAGCTTGCTTACTGTAGAACTCTTTAGCCTTCGAACAAGAATTGAAGTAGGCTCTAACCTTAGTCTCAAGACCGGTGATCTTGTCTTTGAGAATAGTTTCGAGTTTTCTATAACAGTCAACTCTATTCTCTAGAAAAGATACCTGTTCTTTTAATTTGTCTTGATTAATGTGCACAAGTCTTAATTTATTGACCTCTTTCTCAAGGTCTGTGATCTGTAAACTTAACAGTTCATTATCACGACGTGCACAATCTAAGTTACCTCTTAGATGATAAACCATTTCAGCATCAGAAAGTTTTACCTCTATTCTTGACGATGAAGCTTTTCCATCAATAGCCATAAGAGCAAGATTTCCTTCATCTTCATCTTCACTGTCAGTATCATCCCAGCTTCTTCCCTTTGCCAGATAAGCCCTTTCAGAGTTCTTTCTTACTTGCTTTGGCTTCCTACATTCTGTGGCAAAGTGTCCCAACTCATTGCAGTTATAGCATCTAATGGTGCTTCGATCAACCATCCCTGTTTTATACCCACCACTGCTGGTGTTAGAGGATGAAGATCCACCTTTCTGGAATTTGTTGTAGTTGGACTTGTACTTAAGCTTGGGATTCCTCCTGAATCTGACATGGGAGAATCTCTTGACAATTTGGGCCATTGATTCATCTTCCAATTGCTCCAGCTCTTCCAAGGAATAAAAATCATCACTTGATTGATTTGTAGTAGGAGGATCATATTCTGCTACTAACTCATTTTCCTCACCCTTGGAAAACTGTACCATTCTTTCTAACTGTTGAGATTGTTGTTGTTGTTGACCTTCAGCTACAAGTGCAGTAGATGTGCTGACCATTCTATCCTTCCCGTAGACTTCCTTCTGTTGAATCTGCTCCAACTCATAGGTTTTTAACACTCCATAGAGCCTGTCCAAAGAAATCTCACTCAGATCTCTAGCTTCTCTAATGGCAGTGATTCTATGTTCAAGATGAGCTGGTAGTGTTAAAAGGAACTTTTTGTTGACCTCCCTGATTGAATAATACTTTCCATTGATGTTCAGGTTGTTGATCAACGCATTGTACCTCTCAAACACTTCAGTAATTCCTTCTCCTGGATTTGATTTGAAATGTTCATATTCAGAGGTTAGGATTTCCAACTTGTTCTCCCTAACTTCCTCTGTGCCTTCATTAATCACCTCAATAGTTTCCCACATGTGTTTGGAATTTTTACAGTTCATCACATGTCTGTTCATCAAGGGATCAAGGGATCCAATTAATATTAATTGAAGGCTGGCATCCAAGGAGGCTTCTTCCTTCTCAGCAGGAGTAAAATCTTCAGGCTCTTTTGGATAGGTTCTAGCTTCAGTAGTCACCACACCATCTATTATTACCTCCGGTTCAATAATCATCGGAGTTTTTATACCCTTCTTTAACAAGTTTGAATATTTGGGATTTGCAACTTGTAAAAATAATAGCATCTTCTTCTTCCACATGATATAATTCTCTTTATCAAATTGTGGAATTTTAACGGTTCCAACTTTATGTGAAGTCATTATGAATTTTTGAATGAATAAAAATTCAAAGAGTTGAAAAATCACAAAAGTCTAGGATCTTGATTTGTTCGTTAATCAGAAGGCTCTGATACCAATTGTTGGGTCCCAATGTGTTTGTAGAAGGGGGGTTGAATACAAACGTTACCAAATAATCGAATAAAATGCGGAATAAAAAATGTGAAACAAAATTCAAGTTAAATAAAAATATTATTAAACTTGAAATGTGTTACAACAACTGTATCGATTACAAGGTATTAATCTCAAATCAATTATCACAAATTTAGAATAAATTCGACATGAACTTTTTCTATTTTTGCAATAATTAGAATCAAATGCTAAACGCGATTTGAGATTAAGTTCTAGGGATTTTGATCCGCTAGATTGTTACACAAGAACAAGACAAATAATTCTAGTGGTTGAATTTAACATTAACAAACTAGAATTTGATCTTTGAAATAAGCAGATGAAAAATGATATGTTTCAGAGGCGGCTGCTTTCTTTTTGTTCTTGAATAATGAAGTGAATGAATGAGTTGCTGCTTCTCTGCTTCTTTTTAAGTCAATCAACCGAATGCAAATGAACTGGTATGACAATCCCTTTAAGCTTGCATGACTTTCGGTAGGACAATGTATTTGAGCTAGCAAGACAATTAAAATGAACTACAATGACTTTCGGTAGGACAATCAATTGTCATACCGATTGTCACATTAGTTCAAACAGTTTGTCTTGCTGAAATTAAATAGATTTAAATCCTAATAATAATTCTGATAAGACAATCCTTTTGAATTAGCATGACTTTCGGTATGACAATCAATTGTCATACCGATTGTCATACTAGTACAATCAGTTGTCTTGTTGAATTAAACAGATTTTAAAACCAATTTAAATTCTGAAAATTCTTAATATTAATTCAGAATTAATTAATCAATTAATTTAATTAATCAAATAAATTAATCTTTGCAGATATAATTTATTTTCTTAATTAAATTATATGACTTAATTAATTAATAGAGAATTAATACTAACCCTGAGCAGCAACCAATCTTCTGAATATCTTCTGAAAATCACTGAGAATTATGAATCAATTCCGCCACTTCAACGTTGACACTCGATGTACTGTCTGGTTCATGAGTGACTAACTTCCGTGACGTTTCTTCATGTCTTGACTTTGACACTCTGATTTTCTTCAGATTAAATCCTTGTAATTTATTGATACCCTGACGAGATCTCTGTCACTTGATTAAATCCACGATCTTGATTTATATCACTGAGGCATGATCAACTTCTTGAACTTCTTCCAGTGAATTAACTCCTCAAGTCTGTAGATGAACCTTGTTTCTGAATCCTTTGACAGATATTACTTTGCGAGATCTCTCTGACGGTCGATCCACTATTTACTTATTACATTCTTATTTGAGTTGAGTTGAATCCTCGAATATACAAATAGGCCTATGACATATGACTTACACTCCTCTTCATCTGATTCATCCCTTAGAATCATCATTCTTCTCCTTGGTGGAGATTTAGGAACATATTTTGATTTTGAAGGTTTGGGTCTAGATGTTGTAGCAGATGGTTGTGGTTGAGAAGATTGTGCAGGTTGGAAATAAGTTATGATGGTAGGCTGTGGTTGTGGTTGAGAGGATTGAGCTGGTTGAGTATTGGTAGGTTGTGTAGGTTAAGGTTGTGTTGGTGCTACATCAGGATATATGGTACTGTATGTGAGAGGATCAAAATTTACTAAGAACTGTTTGACTGATTGAGGAATTTGGAGGGGTCTTAGTATAGTCTTCTTATTATCAGTAGATAATAATTCTGTGAAGGCCCTTTTAGCAAGCTTAAAGGGTTGAATTGTCTCACTATAGGTTTGAGGCTTATCAGGATAACAAAAACTGTAAATTAATTGACAAAATCTAGAAAAGTACACAATATTTGGGTCCTCATTCATTCTATCCCCAATAAAACCAAGAATAGCGGTAGCATAATCAAAGTGAGTTTGATTTAGAAGTGCATACCCTATTTGCTGACTGAGAATGGGAATGGCATCAAAGTTTGAGCATTTGTTGGCAAAAGCTCTGGTGATGCAATCAAAGAAGAAACTCCACTCCCTTCTAATGTATGGCCTTTTCAGTTGCCCCAGCTTGGACAAACCTTTCTCATAGCCAAGATTGGCCATCATACCCTATAGAAGTGGCTCCTCTATCTGAGCATTGAAAGCTCAATTTTCTGGTAAGTGCAAAGCCTGTCGAACTGTTGACAATGTAACCAGATGCTCTTCTTCCCCTATTGTCAAACTGATACTTGGGGATCCAGCCTCACCACCATTATCGTAAACACCAGTCCTCCAAAACTCCAGTATTTGAGTTCCTGGGAGTAATTGTGGTTGGGTCAGAGCATACCCAATCTCACTTCGAGCTAGAAAGTCTTGAATAAAATGAAGATCTGATGGAGCATCATCCTTGCTAAGAATAACCATATAATTGTTGGGGACGAACTTGGCTCCATTAAAGATGATGTCCTTGGGTGCCATTTCTGTAAGAAATAAAGTGAAAGTTATGTGTACGTTTGGTATTTGATAAAATGCCTGTAAGAAAAAACTTCAGAGAATATTAGAGAGTGAGAGAGAGAATAAGAGAGATTAGAAAGTAAAAATAGTAGGTAAAAGATTGTAAAATATTTTAACTCTCTTATTTATACACCCCACGTGACAACGGTTAATTTTGTGAAGCACAACAAACTTTTTACACCTGGCAGCATGGAAACAGTCAAAAAGTAATGAGTGGGCACATTAAACATTCAGTAATTATTGCTCACATATTGTTACCAAAATAAACACGCAACCCATAAACCAAATGATTATCACTGTTTTTATCTCACTTAATTATTTTCTGACAAAATATAACTGTTACAGTAAATACTAAAAATAATCCAAGTAATTAAATAATGTCACGTAAGCATCAGAGTTTCCATCAGGATATGCATCAGAACTTGACTATTATCAGAATTTAACGGTCATCAGAACATGGCTTCTTTACTCAAAAAGTGAATGACTGTATCTGTGATTCTTCACACAAATACTGACTGGTTTCTTCAGAGTTTAATCATCAGAACTTTCATCAGAACTTGTCCTCAGAATTTATGCAAATAATACTTAACTATTAGTTAGAAACAACTTAATCACCCCAGTAATTTTTATCACTCATATGGAGTGAGAGTGGGTGCATTTTGCAAATGATGAGATAAAGATTAAAGTTTGATAAACTTCAATATATCTTAGAAATAAGGCAAAATAAGAAAAGTGCTTAAAATCTGTCTTTGTAACACCCCCAAATCCGGGGTCGGGGATTCGGGTTGTCACGAGTTCCATTTCCCTTATCAATACTTAATCTTAACAGTCAACCAACTACTGCATACTGTGACCCCACAATACACACACACACACCACAAGTTATAGTCTCAGAGATGAATACCAAAAACAACACAAGTCATTTTATTCCATAATTATAAGTCATTACACCTCAAAAGGGTTTCTGAATAAATTTACATATTCTTTGCCATTATTACAATTCATAACATACATGAGTCTGGTACATCAAAAGTTGAAAGCCTAGCCTATTGGTAGTTCCTACCTCAGCCACAATGGCATCAACGCCTACAGGAAACTGCAGAACGTTTCCTATCCACTCACGAATTGGGAGCTTGGTCCTGTTCATCTTGTCTATCTATTGTTGTGTGATGAAAGAAGCAAGCAAGGGTGAGCAACAAGCCCACCAAAATAATATGTATAATGATTAACAATATATGAGCATTCTCATAGCACTCATGAAAGTCTTGGTCAAGAAGAATTGAACCAAGTTTGACCTCTTAATGCGACCAAGTCGCAAAATATTTAGTATATATGTATATATACTTTTCAAAATCTTTGAAATCCTCTGCCATGCATAATATATGCAGAGTTCCAGTTTATAACTGTATAAAAATATCGTTGCAAGGTGATCTCATATATCTAACCTTGTCTCAACATTTTTCTGAAAATCTTTGTCATGTTTAAGATAATCATTAACCAGATATAAGTTGAAAAGGTGAAGTTACGAGATACTCCAATATACTTATATCTTTTCCGAATACTACTTGAACTACCACCATTCAATGTATAATCCGTTTCCAAAAGTTCATCACATAGATGAGACTACAAGATAAGATTTGAATAGATTCAATCCTTGAAATATTATTATAAATAATGAAGTTACGAGATACTTATTAAGTCCCAATATATATATATACACCTATATATATATACATTTCATTAACTCCTTGAATACCTCTGTTATGAAAATTATAAACAGAGTTGTAATATCCAATGAATTTGGAAAGGAGAAAACCTTGGCATAAACCTGATATCTTGCTGATCAGGCAAAGATACCAATAAGTAGCCTTTTCTACTATAGATGGATGAATTCCTCGCCGGTCATCACCCAGGCCGCATAAGGACCTCGCGCTAGACCGTTACCCGGCCACTCACGCGTGGATGGACTGTCAC
This sequence comes from Apium graveolens, assembly GCF_009905375.1. Taxonomy (NCBI): domain Eukaryota; kingdom Viridiplantae; phylum Streptophyta; class Magnoliopsida; order Apiales; family Apiaceae; genus Apium; species Apium graveolens. The sequence goes on along the minus strand of NW_027417521.1, from coordinate 24,401 downwards.
CCAGCCTCTTACACCTTCATAGACCGTACCCCGGCCTGTCGCTTATGCCGACTCAATTAGATGGACTTACTTCCCGAACGTTGGACAAGTAATCAAATTGTTTTCTCAAAACAGCAACCTCGTTGTGAATATAAAATACACCACAAAGCCGAATCCCTCAGGTTTTGAGCGAGTATTTAAATCCCCTTCGAAATGAGGATCTTAAATATAAAAATGAGTTTGGGGATCCGCCATAACTTTTAAAAATCATTTTGAAGACTCGAAAACATTTTAAGAATGTTTGGAGTATTGCTGATTTAATGAAATAAATCAGTCCTGATATATTAGAAAATATCTGAATATTATTATTTAAATAATATTCCCATAAGGATAATCCTTATAAAAATAATTGAAGTATAAGTTTTAAAACTTATACTTGAAATGAATAATAAATAACCAAAGATATACTTATACGAAAGTACGATCTTTATTTGAATAATCGAAAATAAGTTTGATTATCGAAACATTATTCTTTAATAAAATAAAGAATATTATTTAATAAATAAGCGGAGTCATAAGTCCTCAAATGAATATTCAAAATAATATTCATTAAATAAATAAACGGAGTCTTAAGTCCTCGAATGAATATTCAAAATAATATTCATTAAATAAAGTAAGCGGAGTCATAAGTCCTCAAATGAATATTCAAAATAATATTCATTAAATAAAATAAAGTTATCGAATAAACCTTATTCGATTAATAGTTTTGAAAACTATATCAATATATATATATATATATATATATATATTATACTCGGGAACATCGACTCCCGGTTTAGAAAAATGTTCACCTTTGGGTCCCCTATACTAAGGGTATACGCAACTACTGCTTATCTCTAGCATAGGTATTATGCAACTTATAAGCAATTGAATCAACAATTAGATATCAAGATTACGAAACAGACATGCATATATATCATATCACATGCTCCAATATATCGCAAGATTTGCAAATAACAATCATGCACTTATCACAAGATAATGCATATACATATATTTACATCACAACAACAGTATAACGAGTAGAAAACTTGTCTGAGTGCTCCGGGGTAGACTTAAGCTTAGATTGGGTCCGGTAACCACGGTCGCTTAAGAAACTAGACTTTAACCAATTGAACCCTAATGTTTGCTTATGGTCATTTCTACGCTTAAAAAATCACAAAAGTCATTCGAGTACCATTGGCTCCACCATTTTTAATAAATTAACCGTTACGAATTTTAAGGCAACGCTTTCGCGAATACCCTACCAACTTCCTAGTACACTTTACATAATTGTTTCATACTCCAATTAGTCAGTTAAGGGCCTTAACCAAGGTTTCAAAGTAAGGCGAGGGGTAAAGGTTCGTTCGCGAAACCCCGTTACTTAAAACGGTCGTTTCTCCTAAACCGTACATCGGATTCAAGCAAACCACATATCAAAACGAAGCTTGAAACATAACCTATCTAAGCATGGAAATGGTTGGTTTATAGAAGTGGGTGTTCGGGTCTAACAGTTAATCACAAAACAGTTTATAGAAAATCGGGCATTATGACGGCTATAACCTAACGATTTCCAAAGTTTAAACTACACCAAATCATCACCAATTCAACAACAATCCAAAATCCATCAACATCAAACTAAACCCATTCATCTAAGCACTATTATCATCCAAACAAACCAAACTTAAAACTAAGGGTTCAAGAGTTTATACCTTCCTTGGAGAGTGGGGTAGTCACTAACAAGCCTCTAGGAACCTTGATCTATGCTTAATCAACCTTAAGCTTTCATGAAAATCAAGAAAATCAAAGTAAGTTACTATTCACTACTATTCATCATCATCTTTGATGAGTGGATTAGCTATGCAAACCATGGAATCTTGATCTTAAACTCATGGTATAACTAAGTTATGAATATAGGATCCAAGGAAACAAACCTTGTAATTTTCCATGGCCTAGAACTTGAGTTTTGAAAATCTATTTCTTCATTTCTTTGAAAGGCCAAATGGAAGAAGAAAGAAATGGGGGAGAGCTTTTGCTTGCTTGTCTTGCCTTGATATTTGTGCAAAGAATGCATGGTTGTGGTTAATTATTGGCTAAATATCTTGTTTTCACTTGCTTATGTCATTGATTGCATCACTACTTTGCCACATGTCTCATTCTTGTGGTGTGATGATGTCACCTTGCTTCTAACCACATGTTTTATCTTATCTTAGAAGCTTCCTTCTCATGTTACTTGCATGTGCTTTCCCCTTGGACGTTTATTTGTTTTACGGTTCGCTTAACTCTCGTTCTCGTTGATCGTTTGAGGGATCATATCCGGGATCTTATTACTTGGGCTTCCCTAACCCTCTCTTAATATTTTATAGTCCTTTAATGATCCTTGCTTATAATCCTTGAATTTAAATGCTTTTAATCATGTTACCTTGTACTCAATTATTTCGGTATCTGGTGGATTTTCGGGAAAAATCAAAGTGTTCGAATTTGGATTCTGACGATCTTTATATACACTCATATACGTTATGGAGTACTAATAAGATCTCAGAATATCAATAAAAGAATTCCTACATAGTGTGTCATGAAAAATTTCCTTAATCAGCATAATCAGCAAAATCACTATTCATAAGGGTTACAAAAAGTCCAAAATTTTTGGGGTTATTACAGTCTCCCCTCCTTAAAAGGATTCCGTCCCGGAATCAGATAGAAAATGAATAGGGATACTCTCTTAGCATTGCACTTTCTAACTCTCAAGTAAATTTTCCCACATTGTGGTTCTACCATCAAACTCTGACTAGTTTGATAACCCTTCTCCTAAGCACTTGTTCCTTTTCAATCTATAACCCTTCCTGGTTGCTCCATATAGGTTACGTCTGGTTGCATGTCTATGCGCTCATATGCCCCTATTTTTCTGGCATCCAAATTACACTTCCTTAACCTTGATACGTGGAACACATTATGAACTTGCTACATGTTCGGGGGTAGGGCTAGTTCATATGCTAACTTCCCAATACGTCTTAATATATCCAAGGGTCCAACAATTCGTGGGCTTAGCTTTCCTTTCTTTCCGAACCTAATCCATACTTTCCAAGGCTTTCCAAGGGAATACCTTTAACAACAAAAGGTCCCCTACTTCATACTCTTTGTCCTTTTGTTGTCAAATCAGCATACTTCTTATGTCCATCTTGGGCTACTACCATCCGTCCTCTGATTATATCTATTATATCCTTGGTCCTTTGGACTACTGCGGGTCCGAGCATCTTGCGCTCTACAACTTCATCCGAACATAAGGGAGATCGACATTGTCTTCCTTCAAGGATCTCATAAGGCGATATCTCGATACTGACATACGATCTATTATCGTAAGAAAACTCAATCTGCGTTAAGTGATCATTCTAAATTCTTTCAAGTCTATTGCATAAAATCTCATCATAGCTTCTAGCATTATAGCTTTTGCTTCTCAATACCCATTCTTTTCCAGTTCGTAATCGCTACTATCTTCCGTTCCTAATATTATACTAGTTATACTTTTGCTCGTTAGCGTTCTATAACCTTTTAATAATCACGTCAACCTTAGTATCACGAACGCGTTAGAATCGGAATACCACCGTACTTGGTACCACTTCATCTCTAGCTGCCTCCATCTTCGAAAGCTTGGTCCTTCGTATAGAAGTAAAAGAATTTATTGAGAGATCACTATGATCATGAACACTTGTTCTATTGCATAGTTAGTACAGAAGGTGGCTAGCCTTTAGTACTTGACAAGCAATTAAACAACATGTGGTATCCTACTAGGCTTTTATCACACAGATAGATAGTCATTCGGGCAATACCTCCCCTTCTGGAAGGGTTGTTCTTCTCAACTTACATGAAATGAAAAGAAGAGAAAAGAACGAATTGAAGAGAATTGTATATGAAAAAAAAATACTGCCACAAATATCTGGCTTGAAATCTACCTCTGAACTATGGAGGTTTGTCATGGGAGAACAAAACATATGTATCTATATCAATATCCAGTATTATCGCATCGCATTTCACATGCTTAAATATTTTTGCTATTTCGTCCATCATTCTATGGACCCATGCTCTTCCTCGAGCTTATACACAATCACCTTTGAAACTCCCTCGACATCGAAAATCGAATCTGGGATCTCATTCTAGACATCATCGTTACTAGAATTCTATGCTTGCACCGCAAACTTCCTCGTATAGTAATACGACTCTCTATTGATAAGAAGGAATAAGTATTCAATAGGTAGATAATCTACTTAATTAGTCTATTAATGATAACTTATACACCACCACGACCCGATTAGTGGTACTCAATCTCAACATCCATTCCAATACAACTCTCACGGTTGTAAGCAATCGGCTCATTACTCGTAGAATCATTCCTGCATTACTATGGTCCACCGTTGACCTAATGTAGTCATTCATTTTCCATGAAGTCTTAATATCTAACCATACAAAGTCAATAGCTATCGTATCCAATTCTTCTAAGGAGGCAACATGATCATCGTTCATGATTCATGAAGAACACTCCTGAACTTGGCGTACATATGACATGAAGCAGATAAAATTGCAGAAGAGTTTCAATAAAAGCAACGATAGCAGGTTAATACCATTCTTAATCATATGTCTATATTAGGAGACATGAAGCTCAAAGGTTCATTTCGTCCTTTTTAAAACATGGTCCTGGCTTATTCTCAAGATAGGACCTTCTAAGATAGATAGTCCGCTCACAACAATTACATGAATTAAATCTTTACCAAACTACTATTACGATTGAGTATCGCACAATCATCAGAAGGAATGTCAATCTTCCAAACCATAATACAACCTTCACGGCTTCAACCATCATCACTGTATTCCTCTGGCACGAGCGCCTATAATTATCCTCTTACATTTAAAGTGTCGGCCACCTCTTTGGCCTTTCCTGATAGTAAAATTTCCTTACAATCAATGTCTTTTAAATGACCTTCAACTAAATTTTCTACCTCATTTCCAATCACTGCTTGTATGAAAATGATCTTCCTTACGCTTTGGTAAAAAAATATATCACCATTTTTCCATAAGTTATTGCCTCGGTCTTTTTTTTTGAGGTTAACATTGTCACGACTGACTCTCGATCATACTTCAGACGTCTCTTATCTTGGGTCCTACTTGTTTTCACCAATCTCGACCTTCATTGGGTCGATCTATACTTTCTTATGGTTCAACACGTGCCCACCTGGCAATATTATAATTACGTCACATTTCCTTTATCAAAATTTCTTTTCTTGAGAACTTTGAATATTACCTTTTTTCTTGTAAAACCTCTAAGGTTATCCTTGAATCGTTCCTCCTGTATTCCCTAGATACAGGGCATATCAAAATACCATTTACTAATACTAGAACCATTGTCTATGTACTTCTGAAAAATTTCTCTACTGATCTTTAAAGGTTGTTGTTACCTTAGTCCTTCGTTCCATACTACCCAAACTCATAATATCCCTATTAAGGGTGAAATGCCATCCTTTATGCATCCCACATGGTTCATCTCAAGCTATTGAGGTTATGTCCTTAATTCCACCTTTTAAAAAGGTACTTGCATCCTTTCATCGATAAATCAAGTCATATATCCCTGATAAGGGTATCTTATTTAATTATTCCCATCTCGATAGTATATGCCTAATTTCGCAATAACATCTGTATTCAATATGAGGTCAATCAATATGGCCTCCAAAAGATAACATCGGTTATCTACTTTTCTTGCCTGATTCAGTAATGATAACAGGGATGATCTAGAAGATATTGGTCGTGTTCAACGTGAACTTCTTTTTTTACTAAATCCTCATTTACTTTTGTTGTTTATCTCAACAGTCATCTCAATGTTGAGATATCTTCTATACTTGGTGTCTCCCTCTTTGGGTATCAATTCACATGCGTTACTTACACTTCACATTCTTGAAGGTCACTTCCTTCATCCAATTTTCCTAATTTCATACTTTCTTGTCTCCTCAGTCCATCCGTGTTTCCTTATTAATCAATCGATCAATCTCAAATTTTTATCGAATACTGTCAACTTCAAGGGAATTAACTATATGTATCGCTTACGCCTTCAAACCTTGAATTTATCTCATGATCAGTCACCATCGCGCTGATGATGACACACTTCTCTATATTTATTGCAAGGGTTTCTTAGGGTTTCCCATACCTAACTCCCTTATCACTTCTCAACTCTATTTCCTTTATATCCCTTTATACTCCTTCCCTTTTCAGTCTTTTATTTTCGTTTCCATTACAACCATTACATGAACCATCACAACATAAGCATTGATTTCAAACATCCCGTCATTCTGGATTCGTGTCCTCAAAATGAATCTTGATAACTTTTACAACTTAGATTCATAATTCATCATAGCTCGTCCGCTTTTGTTCTGGCTCTAAAGCTTTTACACTACCTCCATTACCTTGGCAAGTACTTTCCCGAAAACAATTGACTGAACTTTAATCAGTTTATTATAACCTCTGGCTCCGTGCCTTTCTTGGCCTTTCACCAGCGGGTGGCCTCTCTCTTAGGAGGGTAAGTGACAAAAACAGTCTTTTGTGACTCGTCAATCATTTAGAATCTCAAATGATTCATGTATTTCCTTTAGCCAGGCTCTTGCCTCGACTGGGTCAGCTATTTCCTTGGAACTCTGAGAGCGTAGCGACTTAAAGGTCATGAAAGAATTTCCTACCGCATTGTTTCCTCAAGGTGGTGGTTGGGGATAATAGTCTAAGTTCTTTTTTTTAGCCAGGTCCATGAATTGCCGTATAGGAGCACCGTCTCGGGTCTCCTTATCTTGCTCGACTTCTATTTTCTCAGTGTGAAATGTTTCATCCTTCTCCCATAATCAGGGTTATCTTATACGTTAAAATCCTTGTTTTTCATTTCATTATATTATGGGTTCTTTCTTTCTTGATGGCGACCTCCCTGACTATCACATTCGGGGTTTGCCCTAAATCTTATTCCTCGAGCTATGGATTTCATCTAAGATCCAGTCCTTAAGCTCTTAAACGTTTGGAACCCAAATTCTGTAGGAATACCTCATTATTCACTTATCATCTTTCTTGGTATTAATCTCTTCTCCAGTCATTGGCTCTCTGCCTTCATTCATCACTTTTTCTTGCACAGTATATTCTTTTCTAATAACTCGGGCTGTATTACAATCTCAAACAGCTTTCGGTACCGGCTCCGGTTACCTTCACTTCTATTTCCATTTTCTCAAAATCTCTTATAAACTCTCCCAAAGACATTATCATCTTGAGTCTCTCCTTTTACTAAGGGCATCAGCCACCACATTGGCTTTCCCTGAATGATAAAGAATCTCCCAAACATAATTCTTGATTATCTCTAACCACCTCCTCTGGCGCATGTTGAGCTCTTTCTGCGTGAAAATATACTAGAGCACTTACGGCTTATGTAAATCTCGCACTTCTCTCCATATAAGTAGTGCCTCAAATATTTAGGGCAAACTATTGCCACGAGCCCAAGCTCTCTGGTGGGGATATCGAATTTTATATTCCCTTAATTGTCTTGACGCGTACGCGATTACCTTGTTGTGCTATATAAGAAGCACCCTAATTCCTTATGCGAAGCGTCACTACACATCACAAAATCTCCTTTTCCATCGGGCAACTCCATCATAGGGGTCGTCACCAATCTTTGCTTCAGTTCTTAAAAGCTGTTCTTACATTTCTCTGTCCATTCGAACTTCTCAGTCTTACGAGTAGCCGCGTTGAAGGGGCTACTATCTTTACAAACTTGAACAAACCTCCGGTAGTGACCGGCCAATCCTACCTCTGGAAGTTTCCCTAACCATGGTCATCAATTCCTCAGTGGTCCTTTATTCATTCTTGTCAGGATCCTCCACGGAATCCTCCTCAGCAACAATCCCTTCTAGGACAACATCCACAACCACTACATCCTCAATATGAACATCATCCGGTCCTGCGTTAGGACGCTCTATCAGATCCACAATCCGATCTCCAATTAGTAATAAAACATCATCGCATTTTTGCTCCTCAACCTCAGGGTTCGGAGTCCCGCTACCATATACGATAACGAACTACGCTTCTATCACGATATTTATAAGGGTTCCCACAAGGGTTATAACTGTCAGTACTACGTTAGGTAGTCCGACTATGAACTTGGCAAGAGTCCTTATTATCTTAGTGAAATTATTTTAACGTCACATCATCTCTGAGGTTTATAACGCTTAGCTCTGATACCATTTCTGTAACACCCCCAAATCCGGGGTCGGGGATTCGGGTTGTCACAAGTTCCATTTCCCTTATCAATACTTAATCTTAACAGTCAACCAACTACTGCGTACTGTGACCCCACAATATACACACACACACCACAAGTTATAGTCTCAGAGATGAATACCAAAAATAACACAAGTCATTTTATTCCACAATTATAAGTCATTACACCTCAAAAGGGTTTCTGAATAAATTTACATATTCTTTGCCATTATTACAATTCATAATATACATAAGTCTGGTACATCAAAAGTTGAAAGCCTAGCCTATTGGTAGTTCCTACCTCAGCCACAACGGCATCAACGCCTACAGGAAACTGCAGAACGTTTCCTATCCGCTCACGAATTGGGAGCTTGGTCCTGTTCATCTTGTCTATCTGTTGTTGTGTGATGAAAGAAGAAAGCAAGGGTGAGCAACAAGCCCACCAAAATAATATGTATAATGATTAACAATATATGAGCATTCTCATAGCACTCATGAAAGTCTTGGTCAAGAAGAATTGAACCAAGTCTGACCTCTTAATGCGACCAAGTCACAAAATATTTAGTATATATGTATATACTTTTCAAAATCTTTGAAATCCTCTGCCATGCATAATATATGCAGAGTTCCAGTTTATAACTGTATAAAAATATCATTGCAAGGTGATCTCATATATCTAACCTTGTCTCAACATTTTTCTGTAAATCTTTGTCATGTATAAGATAATTATTAACCAGATATAAGTTGAAAAGGTGAAATTACGAGATACTCCAATATACTTATATCTTTTCCGAATACTACTTAAACTACCACCGTTCAAGGTATAATCCGTTTCCAAAAGTTCATCACATAGATGAGACTACAAGATAAGATTTGAATAGATTCAATCCTTGAAATATCATTATAAGTAATGAAGTTACGAGATACTTCATTAAGTCCCGATATATATATACACCTATATATATACATTTCATACACTCCTTGAATACCTCTGTTATGAAAATTATAAACAGAGTTGTAATATCCAATGAATTTGGAAAGGAGAAAACCTTGGCATAAACCTGATATCTTGCTGACCATGCAAATATACCAATAAGTAACCTTTTTTACTGTAGATGGACGGATTCCTCGCCGGTCATCACCCTGGCCGTATTAGGACCTCGCGCTAGACCGTTACCCGGCCACTTATGCGTGGATGGACTTTCACCCAGCCTCTTACACCTTCATAGACCGTACCCCGGCCTGTCGCTTATGCCGACTCAATTAGATGGACTTACTTCCCGAACGTTGGGCAAGTAATCAAATTGTATTCTCAAAACAGCAACCTCGTTGCGAATATAAAATACACCATAGAGCCGGATCCCTCAGGTTTTGAGCGAGTATTTAAATCCCCACTGAAATGAGGATCTTAAATATAAAAATGAGTTTGGGGATCCGCCATAACTTTTAAAAATCATTTTGAAGACTCGAAAACATTTTTAAGAATGTTTGGAGTAAAGCTGATTTAATGAAATAAATCAGTCCCGATATATTAGAAAATATCTGAATATTATTATTTAAATAATATTCCCATAAGGATAATCCTTATAAAAATAATTGAAGTAAAAGTTTTAAAACTTATACTTGAAATGAATAATAAATAACCAAAGATATACTTATACGAAAGTACGATCTTTATTTGAATAATCGAAAATAAGTTTGATTATCGAAACATTATTCTTTAATAAAATAAAGAATATTATTTAATAAATAAGCGGAGTCATAAGTCCTCAAATGAATATTCAAAATAATATTCATTAAATAAAATAAATGGAGTCTTAAATCCTCGAATGAATATTCAAAATAATATTCATTAAATAAAGTAAGCAGAGTATAAGTCCTCAAATTAATATTCAAATTAATATTTATTAAATAAAATAAAGTTATCGAATAAACCTTATTCGATTAATAGTTTTGAAAACTATATCAATATATATATATATATATATATATATATATTATACTCGGGAACATCGACTCCCTGTTTAGAAAAATGTTCACATTTGGGTCCCCTATACTAAGGGTATATGCAACTACTGCTTATCTCTAGCATAGGTATTATGCAACTTATAAGCAATTGAATCAACAATTAGATATCAAGATTACGAAATAGACATGCATATATACCATATCACATGCTCCAATATATCGCAAGAGTTGCTAATAACAATCATGCACTTATCACAAGATAATGCATATACATATATTTACATCACAACAACAGTATAACGGGTAGAAAACTTGCCTGAGTGCTCCGGGGTAGACTTAAGCTTAGAGTGGGTCCGGTAACCTATGAACAACAACATGAGCTGGAATTAAACCACGGTCACTTAAGAAACTAGACTTTAACCAATTGAACCCTAACGTTTGCTTATGGTCATTTATACGCTTAACAAATCACAAAAGTCGTTCGAGTACCCTCGGCTCCACCATTTTTAATAAATTAACCGTTACGAATTTTAAGGCGAAGCTTTCGTGAATACCCTACCAACTTCCTAGTACACTTTAAATAATTGTTTTAAACTCCAATTAGTCATTTAAGGGCCTTAACCAAGGTTTCAAAGTAAGGTGAGAGGTAAAAGTTCGTTCGCGAAACACCGTTACTTAAAACGGTCGTTTCTCCTAAACCGTACATCGGATTCAAGCAAACCACATATCAAAACGAAGCTTGAAACATAACCTATCTAAGAATGGAAATGGTTAGTTTATAGAAGTGGGTATTCGGGTCCAACAGTTAATCACAAAACAGTTTATAGAAAATCGGGCATTACGACGGCTATAACCTAACGATTTCCCAAGTTTAAACTACACCAAATCATCACCAATTCAACAACAATCCAACATCCATCAACATCAAACTAAACCCATTCATCTAAGCACTATTATCATCCAAAAAAACCAAACTTAAAACTAAGGGTTCAAGAGTTTATACCTTCCTTGGAGAGTGGGTAGTCACTAACAAGCCTCTAGGAACCTTGATCTATGCTTAATCAACCTTAAGCTTTCATGAAAATCAAGAAAATCAAAGTAAGTTACTATTCACTACTATTCATTATCATCTTTGATGAGTGGATTAGCTATGCAAACCATGGAATCTTGATCTTAAACTCATGGTATAACTAAGTTATGAAATATAGGATCCAAGGAAACAAACCTTGTAATTTTCCATGGCCTAGAACTTGAGTTTTGAAAATCTATTTCTTCATTTCTTGAAAAGGCCAAATGGAAGAAGAAAGAAATGGGGGAGAGCTTTTGCTTGCTTGTCTTGCCTTGATATTTGTTTAAAGAATGCATGGTTGTGGTTAATTATTGGCTAAATATCTTGTTTTCACTTGCTTATGTCATTGATTGCATCACTACTTTGCCACATGTCTCATTCTTGTGGTGTGATGACGTCACCTTGCTTCTAACCACATGTTTTATCTTATCTTAGAAGCTTCCTTCTCATGTTACTTGCATGTGCTTTCCCCTTGGACGTTTATTTGTTTTACGGTTCACTTAACTCTCGTTCTCGTTGATCGTTTGAGGGATCATATCCGGGATCTTATTACTTGGGCTTCCCTAACCCTCTCTTAATATTTTATAGTCCTTTAATGATCCTTGCTTATAATCCTTGAATTTAAATGCTTTTAATCATGTTACCTTGTACTCAATTATTTCGGTATCTGGTGGATTTTCGGGAAAAATCAAAGTGTTCGAATTTGGATTCTGACGATCTTTACATACACTCATATACGTTATGGAGTACTAATAAGATCAGAGATTATCAATAAAAGAATTCCTACATAGTGTGGCATGAAAAATTTCCTTAATCAGCATAATCAGCAAAATCACTATTCATAAGGGTTACAAAAAGTCCAAAATTTTTGGGGTTATTACAGTCTTTAATTTTGAAGTTTACTATAGAATAAATTTATGTAAGATTCCACCTCAACTATTTGTGCTCATTTTATGCATCTTTTGACATTCTTTTTACAATGGCTTCTCAGTGTGAAAGAGTCACAAATTTTATCAGAATTTATGCTATTATCAGAGTATTTCTCCAGTAATCATAGAATATGAAAAGTCACCAAGAAAAATTTATTTGCTTTTCTAATGCATATAACTTAATACCAGCAATGCAATTGGGTCTTCCCTTTCACATATTTACTCTAGATCTCAAAGGAGTACCTGACTTTAATTTTCTTTTCTTTTGTTTTCTTTGGATAAGTGAGGCTTATCAAGCATGTAGTTCATCCTTAAGATTTACTGACATCAGAATTTGATAGATAAGAAGCAAAAATCTAGTTTATGACTTAGTAATAAGATAGACAAAGTAAATTTGACTAAGATCAAAATCAGAGTTTGCTTGTGTTATGGATTTCCACATAAATAACTAATTCAAACATGGGATACATAGTTTGTTAAAGACTATTAAGTCAGCATCTAACAAATAATCCTCATTGGAGTGAATAGTCAGAACATTCAAAACACTATCAGAGTATATAGAATCACATCAGATAACAATCGGTATTTAATATATTACAATTTAAGCACATATTATATGGAGATAAAACAATCTGTAAACACTGATCATAAATTCTGATGCATGAAAACAAAAACTAAACAGATTTTGAGAAAGAAACTGAAACCATTCCAAGTTCATTTACCATTCTTGTAAAATTAGCTTCACATAGTGATTTTATGAAGATTTCTGCTAGTTGTTGATCTGTTGGAACAAAATTCAATTCCATTGTACCTTCCATCACATGTTCCCTTATGAAATGGTACCTTATGCTGATGTGCTTTGTCATTGAGTGTTGAACTGGATTACCTGTCATAGCAATAACACTTTGATTATCACAGTAAATGGGTATTTTAGAAAATTCTACCTTCTTCATCCAAAGAATCTGTGCACAACAGCTTCCTGCAGCAATATATTCTGCTTCTGCATTTGATGTGGAAATTGACTTCTGATTCTTGCTAAACCAAGACACTAATCTGCCTCCAAGAAATTGGCAGTTTCCACTAGTGTTTTTCCTGTCTATTTTGCATCATGCAAAATCTGCATCTTAGTAACCTATTAGCTTAAAATATGATTCTCTAGGATACCACAATCCTAGATCAGCTGTACCCTTGAGGTACTTAAAAATTCTTTTCAAAGCTATTAGATGAGGTTCTCTTGGATCAGCCTGAAATCTTGCACAAAGACAGGTAGCATACATGATATCAGGTCTACTTGTAGTTAAATAGAGTAAAGAGCCAATCATACCTCTGTAGTTAGTAATATCTACTGATGCTCCAGTATCTTTATCTAACTTGGTTGCAGTGGCCATAGTAGTGGATGCAGTTGAACAGTCTTGCATTCCAAATTTCTTGAGTAAATTTCTGGTGTACTTGGATTGATTTATGAAAGTACCTTCTTCATTTTGCTTGACTTGAAGTCCCATAAAATAGCTAAGTTCTCCCATCATACTCATTTGATATCTTGACTGCATTAGCTTTGTAAACCTTTCACAGAGTTTGGCATTTATAGAACGAAAGATGATATCATCAACACATATCTGTACCAAAAGTAAGTCATTTCCATGGTTGAGGTAGAACAATGTTTTATCAATTGTGCCTCTGTTAAATCCACTTTCCAGAAGAAATTGAGCTAAAGTATCATACCATGCTCTTGGAGCTTTCTTAAGGCCATAAAGTGCTTTATCAAGTCTGTAGACATGATTATGAAATTTTGGATCTATAAATCCTGGAGGTTGTTTAACATATACATCTTCCTCTAATTCCTCATTGAGAAAAGCACTTTTCACATCTATTTGAAACACTTTAAACTTCTTGTGAGCAGCATAAGCCAAAAAGATTCTTATGGCTTCCAATCTAGCAACTGGAGCAAATGTTTCATCATAATCAATACCCTCCTGTTGAGAGTAACCTTTAGCAACCAGCCTTGCTTTGTTTCTTGTAATTATGCCATCACTGTCAGTTTTATTTCTGAACACCAATTTTGTGCCAACAATGGATCTGTTCTTTGGTCTTGGCACTAGGGTCCAGACTTTATTTCTTTCAAATTCATTTAACTTTTCCTGCATTGCTTGCACCCAATCAGCATCTTGAAGAGCTTCTTCCACTTTCTTTGGTTTAGTCTGAGATATAAAGGAATGATAGAGACATTCATTTGATGTTGTTGTTCTAGTTCTAATACCTGCTTCAGGATCTCCAATTATCAAGTCAGGTGTATGTGCTTTAGTCCACTTCCTTGCAGATGGAAGTTGATCTCTAGAACTGGATCCTCCCCCATGATCCATGTTGTCTCCATCAGCATTTTCTGATGCTCCCCCTGAAGTTATGCTCTCTGAAATTTCAGAATTTGAGTTGGATTCTTCAGGAATTGAAGAATCAGAGTTTCCATAATTATCAGAGTTTGGCTCATCAAAACTTGATGAATCAGAACTTGAAAAACCATTGACAGGTTCTGATGCTTCTTGAGAGTCTTGAGATTTGGTAGGATCGTTAGCTTGCTCCCCCTGAACAGGTGCATTTTCCCTTGGAGTAGTTACCATAATTTCAATGACATCAGAATTTAACCCGTCAAAACTTACAGGATCAGGATTTAGGTCATCAGAATTTACAGAATCAGAATTTAAATCTTATTTTCAAATCTCAGCTGATCATGATCATTGAAAGCTTCAAGTTCAGTAATCTTTTTATCATCAAAAGATACATTGATAGATTCCATGACAACCCTTGTTCTTAAATTATAGACTCTGAAGGCTTTTGTGGAAAGTGGATATCCAACAAAAATTCCTTCATCGGCTTTTAGATCAAATTTTGACAGCTGTTCAGGATGAGTCTTGAGAAAAAAACACTTGCATCAAAATACATGAAAGTATTTCAGGTTTGGCTTCTTTTTCTTCACCGTCTCATATGGTGTTTTTCCATGCTTGTTTATGAGTGTAGCATTCTGTGTAAAACAAGCAGTCTACACAGCTTCAGCCCAAAAATAAGTTGGTAGCTTTGCTTCATCAAGCATAGTTCGTGCAGCTTCAATTAGAGTCTTGTTCTTTCTTAAGATAACTCGATTCTGCTATGGAGTTCCAGGTGCAGAAAATCCTGCTTTATTCCATACTCTTTGTAGAACTCTTCCATGATTGAATTCTTGAACTCAGTGCCATTATCACTTCTTATTATTTTAACAGAATCTTTGACCAACTTATCCAGCTGTTTGACATGATCAGTTAGAGTAGATGCATTTTCATTTTTCTTGTGCAAGAAATACACCCATGTGTATCTTGTGAACTCATCCACTATAACCATATCATATTTCTTCTTTGCAATGGACATGACATTGACTGGACCAAATAGATCAACATGCAGTAAGTGATAAGGCTCAAGAATTGAGGATTTAGTTTTGCTCTTGAATGAAGATTTTCTTTGTTTTGCATTTTGACATGAATCACAAAGGCCATCAGGAGCAAATACTGATTTTGGCAGTCCTCTCACAAGATCTCTCTTTACTAGCTCATTTATATTGTTGAAATTTAAATGATAGAGTCTCTTGTGCCAATTCCAGCTTCCTTCAATTGATGCTCTGCTTAATAGATATATTGAAGAACCATCAGAGTTTGTTGAAAGTCTAGCTTCAAATATGTTACCATGTCTACAACCTTTCAGAACCACTTTTCCTGTAGAATTACTTACAACTTCATAGTGTTCTTCAAAGAAATCCACATGATAACCTCTGTCACAGATTTGACTCACACTTAGCTGATTGTGTTTAAGTCCTGAGATAAGAGCTACTGATTCAATTATGACATTCCCAAGATTGATATTGCCATATCCCAAAGTCTTTCCCATGTTTCCATCTCTAAAAGAAACTCCTGAGCCAGCTTTCTCCACAAAGTCTGATAGCAGGGCTCTATTTCCAGTCATATGTCCTGAACATCCACTGTCCAGAACTAGGATGTTTTTCCTGTTGCCCTGCAATCACAAAGACCACTATTGGTTAGTTTTAAGGACCCAGACTTGCTTGGATCCTTTGGCCCTTTTAAGTTTGTTAGCATTTGCAGCGGATTTAGTTTCAGAATTTATACTAACATGCTTCTTATCAGACTTTATATCAGACTTTGCATCAGAATATACACTAGAAGGAATTACACTATTTTTCTTCAAAGAAGGTTTTATTTGATAATAATCATAGTACAAACTATGATATTCCTTACAAGTATAAATAGAATGCCATAAACTACAATAATGAAAACAAGAATTTTGTGGTTTAAACCTAACAGACTGACTCTTAACTTCTGATTTAGGAGGTAAAGAGTTTATATCTTTATTTTTCCTTCAAAAAGAAGCAAGATGGTTAGAGTTTCCACAGTTATAGCATTTCTTTCTAGGAGCATTAGGAACAGGCATATAATTATTGCTTTTATTCATACCTTCCTTTCCATTCCTATTTTTCCTAGCTTCCTTTACCTTGTTCACATGTCTAATCTCTTTCAGCTTATGCTTAAGCTGCTTCTTAGTCATTAAACCTATGTTTAATTCAGCTGGTTTATCCTTATTTAATTTGTCAGAAGTTGAATTTTCTTTGACTTATGTTTTAGAATCATTCATCTTTTCAGATTTTGACACATCAGTTTTTGCAACAAATTTAACAGGATTTACCTTTGGCTTTTCAGCTTTCTTGGTAAGGTTTGGTTTAGATGACAGAGTTTCCTTTTCTTCTTTATCATCTAGGTAACCTAGTCCTTCTTTCCAATTTCCATTATCTAAGATTTTCTGTGTTGTTCTTCCAGAGTTAGTCCAAGTTTTGATTATCTCCTTTTCCTTTTCCAATTCAGATTTATTCAATTTATTCAATTTTAGCACTTCATCCCTAACATACAAAGCCTCATCTCTTTCTTTCTGAGTTTGATGGAACATAACTAACTCCTTCTCTAAATAGTCCTTTATGTTTCTAAGAGCAAGACTTTTAGATGTTAATCTTTCATTTGTTAAAGTCTGATCTTTAAAACTAATGAACATGGTTTTAAGATAATATCTTAGCTCATAAAAATCATCAGTATGAAAAGAAAGAGTTGTTTGAGGTACCTTTAATTCAGTAGCATCAGAACTACTATCAGCATTTGCCATTAAGGCATAGTTCACCTCATCTTCAGAATCTGAAGTGTCTGCCCAGTTTTTCTTCTTTGTGATAAGTGCCTGGTCTTTATCACTTTTTCCTTTCTTGCAGTCAGAAGAGATGTGGCCTCTTTCACCACAATTGTAGCATTTGACATTTGAGTTGTCTCCTCTGTCAGACTTTCCTCCTTTGCCATCAGACTTTTTGAACACTTTCTTTTCAATACTTCCACCTTTCCTTGAAAACTTCTTGCCCTTTCTGAATTTCTTGTAGGCTATCTTTGTGATAACCTTCACCATAAGAGCACACAGTTGCATCATCTCTGCATCAACATCCACTTCAGATAAATTTTCAGATTCTGAATCATCATCATCAGAATTTGATGACTCTGAATCAGACTGTATGTTGAGAGCCTTTCATTTTCCCCTCTTTGAGAAAACCACTTTAGGAGATTCCTCCTCAGCTTTAAGAGGAACTGTCTTTGACTTTCTTCCATGCCTTTTTCTCCTTTGATCCATCTCAAGTTCATGAGTCTTGAGCATACCATACATTTCATCAAGAGTAGTTTCAGCAAGGTCATAGCAGTCTCTTATGGTAGTAGACTTCAAATCCCAATTTTTAGAAAGAGCTAAAAGGAATTTTAGATTTGAATCTTCAAGATAATATTCCTTGTCCACCAGTGACAGATCATTCAAGAGTTTGGAAAACCTGTAATATAAATCAGTTAATGACTCATCAGCTTTTGAGTCAAAGTGCTCATACTCTTGTGTGAGTATAGTCTTCCTGTTCTTTTTGATTGCATCAGTTCCCTATCATCTTGTCTCCAAAGCATCCCATATCTCCTTTGCAGTCTTGCATCCAATTACCATGTTTGACATGACATTGTCAATTGCACTATGTAGCAGATGCCTTACCCTTGCATCCTTGGAAATAGATGAGATGTCTTCAGCTGTGTAATCACCTTTCTCCTTTGGTATCATCTTTGATGGTTGATCAACAACTGCAACAGAAAGCTTAGTAGGCTTATATGGTCCATCATTAATTCTATCAAGGTATTCTGGATCTGTGGCTTCCAGAAACATAGCCATCTTTACCTTCCATTTAGGATACTCAGATGCTCTCAGTAGGGGAACTCTAATACTCTCATATTGACTGTGAGTTTGATTGTTTTGAGTATCTTGAGTTTTGGTGGGCTTAGTTGGAGTTTGTGTTTCTTCAGACATGATTGTAAACTGGATCTCACCGTTTGTATATCAACAGAGAGGCTCTGATACCACTTGATAGGTCACACAACACTATAGAAGGGGGTTGAATATAGTGTTTATATAATCAAATCGATTTCGAACACAAGTATGTAACAATAATGAAGTTTATTCAATATAATGAGCTCTGTTACAAAGTAGGTTAAAATACTCTCTCAGTGATGAACAATATCACTAAGAGCTGCAAGGTTATAATGTATAATCTTTCTCGTGAATGATAACACATATAGTGTAAACCTTAAGTTGTGTTTATATAGTACACAGTTACAAGATATCTTCTAATTGATATGGAATATAATTATGTCTCCTAAAATATATCAATCAGATATTATCTTCTACAAGTCTTCTAGCTGTCCAACTCTTCATGTATATCTTCTATTGTTTTAGTCCGGATTCTCTCCTGTAAATCAGCCGCATTCCTTATCTGAAGTACTCGCACTTAAGTCCTGATATAAATCCTGACGGCCTTAAGTTCTGATATAAGTTCTGACTTCAGTAAGTTCTGATTTTCAATAAGTCCTGATATTAAGTTCTGAAACTAAACACAACAGATTAGAGAGGACATCACAAATATATCTAACAGGGTGTTTTATAAGAAGCTCAGTTTTGATAATTATCCAAATCTGGTATTAAATTGTATCATTTTTATAGTTACTTAGCGACTAAGTAATCTATATTCGGATCCGATATATAAGTTTATATTCAGTATTAAACTTTAAAATATTTCAAAAATCATGACACTTATATTTTATTAGTATTTCAATATTTCGAGAATTTTAAAATTATTTCGGAATTTTTTAGGTTATATTTACCCGCACTTTGTTCGTTAAATCGTAAAATACGGATATGACGCGCGATTCATAAATGTTTTAAAAATTTATAAAAAAATTATTTTATTAGTTTTTAAATATTCCGAGAATTTTAGAAATATTTCGATTTCATAAAAATTATCGGACCGGGCCTCTATCGGGACGTCAACCCCACAAAAATTAGATTTTTTATTTTTATAAATCGCGGGACTTCCAAGTATTTTATATTTTCGCATATTTGAAATATTAATAATTTTTAGGACATTTTGATATAAATTTATATTTATTTGATTAAATATTATTCCCTGCTAATTATTAATTTTGGGCTAATTGTTTAAATGTTATATTGATTTTAGTTTTAAAAAAACGAAAAGTGTAGAACTCCTGTTAATTTAGTAGACACGTGGCAGATGTGTAGAGGGAGGTGTGTTATGTGTTGCAGTAATAGAAAAAAATCAAAAAAAAAATCAAAAAAATCCCATACTACCGACGACCCCCACCCCCCTGTTTCCCTTCTCCCTTCCATATTTCCACTGCTACCATTTATTCCCCGCCTGTGCTACCCCTGCCCCGGTCTTCTCTGCTCCTCTCTCTTTACACTCTCTCTCTTGTCTCTTTTTCTTTGTAAGTTTATTTACTTTTAATTTTTAAAAATTCATATCTCTCACACTGTTCATCCAATTTTCAATTACTATATATGGAAACGATCAGCGCTTCGATACCTACGCATAGGTATATATATTGCAAGGTTTTGAGCAGATAATTTGCGGAGCATATTTTCCGTTTTAATTTATTTTCGGGGGCGTACAAAAGGAATTTGACGGTGTTGATTTCTCCACATGGCATTCAGCGTGTATATATCTATGACTATTAATCTCGTATTTTTTGGAGATATTTTCTGGACATCAGATATTCTCCTCGGGGTGATCAAAATTTATTTTTGGTAATGATTTCGAAATTCCGCTTTCGTACTTGAGTATATTATAGCATGTTAGTGTTTATATATTTATTTCATAATTTTTAGAAGTTTTCGTAGAAGTTGTTTTTTGGGCTGTGTTTTACATTTTTAGCGTGTTTATACGTGCAAATATAAATTAGTGTGTGTTTTAAATTTATAAATTTTATTAGTATATAGTTAGATTGTGTTATTTGGGATTGATTTTGAGGGGTTATGGACCCGGGAAAAGTCTGTTTTACAAATACGTTATTTTGAATTTTTTTTCTAAATTATTTATTTCAATTTCAAATTATTACTCTCTTATTATTTTCAAAAATCATAATTTGATTCAATTATTTATAATTTATTTTGATTAATTATTATTCATTTAATTAATTGATTTATTCATTTAATCAACTAATTTTATTTATAAATAGGTGATGAAGAGTAACTATTTATAATTGAGCCGAATAATATTCTAATATTATTTTGAGCTCTTAAATTATATAAAGGTATTGAATATTCAATTAACATTATTATTAATTGATTTATTCTTATTTTATTCGTAAAAATAGACCGTTTGTCAGTTTAATACGAAACGAACGTGTCTAGACTCAGAAAAATATTCCGCTTTCATTAAAAATACTTTCGAGACCCAAATCCTTTTGTTTCGGAAGGTCCTTGTTTTACAAGTTAATTTTAAGTCGTGTATTTACCAAAGAGACGTATTTTGACCCGATTTCAGTTTAAACAGTAACCGAGTCGAACCTTTTGACGAATCGAGGCATATGTTATATGAATTATATAATACCTGGATAATGTGTTATATGTTAATGTGAATTACGTACATATGTGAGTCAAAGTTCTTGTGTTTGACTGTTATAATTATGTTCGGGCTAATCGTATGGGTTGACGATAGAGTTTGACACGTAGTTCATCGAGTAATTATCGTTTAGACGATTAAAGCTGTATTTTTTTAAATTATAGATGGCGGATCGCTAGAGTTGATATAACGACTCATATAATTTTATTATTTAAATGTGAAATTATTGAATAATTAATATTTAAAATATGTGTATGGGTTCTGTTAGTTGGCTTATTTTGTTATTAATTATATGTGATTATTGGTATTCGAGGATGATTTGTGTAATTAGTTGTGAAGTTGTGTTGTGTTGTTTTATATTTAAAAGTAATTTTTATTAAATTTTTTTATAAATACTTGGATTATCTCTAAAATTATTTTTATTGCTCCACAATTTTATTTATTATTTTTAGAAGTTTGTAAAATTTAGAAATCAATATTTTATCAATTATTCTGCCCTATATGATTTTATGATTGCATCTATTTGTAAAATCTGTACTTAATCCTAAAATTCTTTAAAAATTATGAAACTCATATTTATTTAAGTTTAGAATATTCTGAGAATTTTAAAATTCTATTTGGAATTTTTGAGATTAAATTCACCCGCACGTTGGTTCGTTAAATTTCAAAATGCGGGCCGAATGTGTGTTTAAGAATTGCATATTAAATTATAAAATTTTATTTTATGAGCTTCTAATTATTCTGAGGATTATAAAATTTTTTAATAATTTTCATATTTTATTTAATCACATTTCGTTTCGTAAATATCGGAAAGCGGAACAAAAATTGGGCTCCAGGTAGAATAAGTGTATGTGTTATGTTCTCAGGCCTGTATTAGCTTCGTGTCTAACTGCAATTGGCTGCTAATTGATAAGGAAAGAAAAAAAATGTAACAGAAACACACACATAGTAATAGTTAAATATTTGGTTTCGAGATTGTTGGATGGTGTGTTGGTTGGGACTAAAATTGTATTATTAATTGGTTGCGTTATCGGTGGAGGATTGGAGATTATTTTAGTAATTGTTATGTATTGACGTCGAATTGCTTCGATGGGATAGTCCGATAAATAAAGGAAGTACTGCCCGATTTCCGAGAAATCAAACTACGGAAATATGGGAGCGTATCTGGTAATTATCGGGATGTCGAGCGAGTATATAAATATATACATATGTTTTATACGAAACCTGATTGTATGTTGTGGTGAACTATTTTGCCAAACTTAATAACCCTTTTCGTAAAATGACGAGTATATGTAATTTTTTGGAAACGAACACCGAACCGACTTTCGAGAACGTGAACCCTAATTGTTATGTGTATTATTATATGAAGTATGTTACGAGTCGGGTTTTGTTAACATTCGGGTAGATTGTTAGCGAAACCCTTCGCCTTTTTTTATCAAAGATATGTCAAGCATAATCGAATGTCTAAGTTAGGGTGTTTCGACTTTGTAGGTTCTAGTCGGAAGGCCCAAGAGTTGGCATTGGATAGCCTAGTGGACAGTCGACTAGCTCAGTAAGGCTCCAATCGAAGGACCTGAGTGTTGAAGTCAAATCCAGGGTAATCTAGTGGTTAGACGTTAAAGCCTGAACGTCCATGTCAGCTCAAGGTCAATCGATAATATTCGTAAAGCTCTGCAAGGCAAGTATCCCTGACCATTATTTTATGGTTCAGTATATATGAATAGATAATGTTATAATCTCGTAATAGAACAGAAATGTTTTAAGTTACGTATTCCCCGTATTTAAATATGTTTTATTAACTGATGTTTTTGGGAAAAAGTAACTTCTGAAAGTAGCTATCTCCAAATTTTGAATAAAATGAAAATGTTTTGGAAAATGTGCTGTGATAGAATTGTTTTGAAAAGAGATAGATAAGTGATTTGGAAAACTGGATAAAATTGATCAGATAATTGGATGAGCGTGTGCAGGGGCACGTAACGGCCAGGAAGTTAGCGTAAGAGGCGAAGTAGTTGCGCACCCTATTATAACCACCAGCCCAGCGTGATAGGGACCTACCTAGTCTCTGAGTTCCGGAACAAGTTTTATAGGATGGCCAAGATAGAGTTATCCTATGGAGATAGCCTGATCAGCTGTCTCACCAGGGATCATCCAATACTTTTATATCTAAGCATGTTTTTGAGGTTCCCGAAGGGGAATAAGTGATTTATGGTTCCCCAAATGGAACAAATGGTTTTGGGTCCCCGTAACGGGACAAATGGTTTTATGGGTCCTGTGATGGGACGGAAGATTTGAAAATGAAAGTAGCATGCTAAAATTTAACTCTGGTATTTACACAACACAGTTAACGAAAGGTTTTATAGAGCATGCTAGCTATTGAGATCCAGTTTTCAACAGTTCATCAGTTTCATTAGTTTTCATCAGTTTTCACATGTTTACTTGTTTTATAAACGAGTTATGATTTCTATTCTTATAAATGTTTAGCATAAATTGTTTTTGATTATTATTCATATAATGGTACTGCTGAGCAATTGATTGCTCACCCTTGCAAAATATTATATATATATAAATGCAGATACCTAGGAGATTCTTCAGTAGTATTCGGGGCAGAGTTCCAGTTCCTTCCGTGTCAGGCTCCTCTGAGGTAGTTGTGTCAGACCAGAAATGGTCTGTTGGGTTTCTGTATTAAGATAGTATGTCAAGGTGGTTGTAATGAATTAGTTCTGTGGTAAATTATAACCTAAATCATACTTGAACCTGGTAAAGATCTTGGTAAGAGGGGTCGTGATTATGTTGAAAGAGATATGTAAAGTCCAATCATGTATGAGGATTTAGGAATAACTTTTATGTAATCTGTTTTGATTTCATTGATATTAATAAAAGACTTGTTTTGTTTTTATTGCGGCTCTATCTATTAAATGTTTAAATAAGATATACCACAGTTTAGAGTAAAGCTTTTTATGGATTGTGATGAGATCATAATAATGAGGCCTAAAAGATGATAACTCTAAACTTAAATAGTTCCTGGTCGTAGGATTACTAACTGGTAATTAATAATCTGCAAGGATCGATACATACTATGCTCGCTTCATTATGAAGGATGTCGTTCATAGACATTTGTGTGGTGACACTATAGCTAGTATGT